>NW_022145602.1:5324677-5444677 GCF_000002235.5 Strongylocentrotus purpuratus | reverse complement strand
TGCTTACTATATAGAGGGAGCAAGTAGCTACAAGAAGTACAGTGGGGCATTAAGCGCCTTATAATGGTAGCTTGGCTAAAGCTGGGGTAATAATACGATTGCAGGGCTCTCAGGGAGCACAGTATCAATACTAATGAGGCTACCCTGGGTAGTAAAATGAGTAAAATCCCAAGTTTTTGAAGCAGCGTATTTTTAATGCAAAAGAGACTATTGAGAGGGTAAATTAAAATTGTATTCTTAAATACATGTAATTCTGCAGAAGATGTTTTGAAGAGGTTGAGTCCTAGGAAGAGGTGAAAAATAATTTGTGAGCGTTATCATTGTTATTATCCAAGTGTGGAAGAACATCAGATAACAAATGTTCCCTGAAAAGCATGGCTCTTCAAATGCCTTAATATTCTAAATATGCCATGTAACAGCATTAAAATTAGGACAGATTTTTAGGCCGCACGTTCGTGTAGTTCCATATACATATTTCTGTGTACAGTGCTTGTAACTTTACCAAGACTGGGTCAAATTTCTTATCAATTTGATGATTCCAGAACCTTGCAGTACACACCAATACTTATATGCTAGATGATCAACCTTTCTGATCGAATTCACACCATTACTTTAACAATGCAATCGCATGACCAGAACTCAACTTAATCTTTAAGTACATGTAGTTCAGCAGAAGATGTTTTAACTCAGATAGATCTGCAATTCTGCATGCTAACAAGGTAACGTGACTGGATACAGCAAGCAGCTGATATGCTCCAGACATAATACATGATGGACCTCATAGAGATTGACCTGGGAAATACATGAAGCTGACCTGGAAGCAAACTACATAGTGCAATTCCCAGGTCAGTGTAAACAAGGAGGCAGACAGCTGACTAGTCTACAGGAACAGACTCTAGTATGACGGTTCAAAACAATTAACATGATGGAGCTCAAAGAGGTTGACCTGGGAAATACATGAAGCTGACCTGGAAGCAAACTACATGTACATAGTGCAATCCCCAGGTCAGTGTAAACAATGAGGCAGACAGCTGACTATTCTGCAGGAACATACTCTAGTATGACAGTTCAAAACAATTACATAATACATGATGGAGCTCATAGAGGTTGACCTGGGAAATACATGAAGCTGACCTGGAAGCAAACTACTCTGTGCAATTCCAGGTCAGTGTAAACAAGGAGGCAGACAGCTGACTAGTCTGCAAGAACAGACTCTGATATGACGCTTCAAAACAATTACATAATACATGATGGAGCTCATAGAGGTTGACCTGGGAAATACATGAAGCTGACCTGGAAGCAAACTACAAAGTGCAATTCCCAGGTCAGTGTAAACAAGGAGGCAGACAGCTGACTAGTCTGTAGGAACAGACTACATGTAGTATGACACTTCAAAACAATGCTATAAAGTCTGGAGTTAAGCATAGCCATGTAAGAGTCTGGCTGTGTCAGGAGACCTGCTATAGTAGAGGTATCGTGGTCGAGTGGATATGTCACCGGACTGTAGATCGCAAGGTCCGAGGTTCAAGTCCTGCCACTGCACTAATGTCCTTTGGCAAGACATTGATCTACATGTACATTTGCCACTCCGATGACAGGGGTAATAATATATATCTGTAAAGCGTTGCGATAGGGCCTGCAGTCCTGAAAAGCGCTATATAACTTATAAGAACAAGCTATTATTATTGTTATTATAGTATAGGGCCTACGAGGTGCAGTAGACTGTGTAGGTTTTATAGTCTTACAAGTTCAGACACAGTGTTTGGTACTATGATAGACAAGTGTCTGTGGCTGCAGACTACCGGCTGACTGCCATGGGTGTGCATTAAGACCTTTGTGCGGAATGAAGAACCCTGAAGTAGAAGGTGTGAGAAGTGATGATGTTGATAGGGTGAATGGTTGCTAAGGAGGAGGGGGAGAGATGGAGAGGGGGAGAGATGGAGAGGGGGAGAGATGGAGAGAGATGGACAGGAGGAGAGGGGAAGAGATGGAGAGGAGGAGAGATGGAAAGTGTGATGATGAGATGATTGTTGAAATAGAATGATACGGGTGGTTGGTTTGAATCAAAGAAAGAAAAAAGGATGAGATTATTATCTTAATGAGAGTGATTGTGGGGGGAGGGGGTGAGGTATATCGTAAGAGGGGGAAAGATGGAATGATTAATGGTGGTTTTCTTTAAAGGTATAGACCAGTTTTGGAAACGCCCCCCTCTCAAAAAACGAAATGGAAGCTCTTATTACCAATCATGTGAAAGAATATGTTTTGACTAACCGCCTACTAATTGATATATTTGGTAAATTATTATATCTATCCAGACTGGATAGATATCGTGCACGTGTCGCATAGTCCCATATACTTCTTTCTGTGTACAGTGCTTGTAACTTTACCAAGACTGGGCCAAATTTCTTATCATTCTGATGATTCCAGAACCTTGCGGTACACACCAATACTTATATGCTAGATGATCAACCTTTTTTGATCGATTCCATAACGTTTCTTTCACAATGCAATCGCATGACCAGAACTGGTCTTTATCTTTAATGATAATGATGGTCATGATATTTATGATGTTGTTAATGATGAAGATCCAACCATAGTCAAGATGAAGATTGCGATGGTGATGATGATGGTGGTGATGATGTTGATGATGATGATGGTGATGGTGACGATGATGGTGATGATGATCGTGATGATGGAAATGATGATGGTGATGGTGGTGGTGGTAGCGATGATAATGATGATGATGATGATGATATCGATGATGATGATGAGGAGGAAATGAAAATGGAGGAGCAGAAGATGATGATGACCATGAAACATTTGCAATAAAAATAAAGCAAAAACAAGAATAATCTTATACAGTAGGCTTGTGGTTGCACCATGTGAGAGAGAGGCGCATTTGTAAATATCGACAAAATATATGAACAACACAAAATTTCCTCTGAACATATCCAGGCACACTTCCAGGTACCTATCCATTTAAACTTTCCTCTCACATCAATTATTCGAAGCAATGACAAATAAACAAACAATGGAGCTGATAGAGAGAGAGAGAGAGAAAAAAAAACAGAGAGACAGAGAGGGAAGGAGATGCACAAGACATACATGTACCGTTAACAAATATAAATTATTCATACCCTTGCCATGTTTTGTAATGTCTAAGCTAGTACATGTGAAAATTTGATTTTGTCTCAATGTATGCTTCTCGATAATGTGACATATTAAAGGGATCGTTTAACAATGTTAAATCTGAGATGCACGACCCTACGTGTTATCAGTGTCTGTGATATGGTGTAATATTGAAGCCCTAACAAAAAAGTGCTTCAAAATGATCAAGAAGTGCCTCAAGAAAGTAAAAATCTTTGAGTGACCGGTTTTACCAGACTGTAGTGTGTAAACGGTTTTCAAAATTTGTAATTCCGATCATAAATATCTTGATAATCCGACATGTGATTGGCTTGTAAAAGTCATGGAGTTCTTGACTGACCTAAAGGTTTATAATTATCATTGCAGCATGAGCTAAATCCAGAACTTTGTTTCAGAATCTGAGACAAAGTTACCGGCTCCCTTTAAAGCTTACAGATTCAACAGAGGCTCTAATGTAACCAGTCTACCTCTCATACTTGAATATGAAAACACAAAAAACATCAAACTTACAAGGGGTATGAATAAATCAGTTGTTAACCATATGTACACTGTACCTGGGAGGAGAACCCTGGGTAATAAGACCCTCAAAAGTACAGCTCTCCAGACAGTGACGCCTCACAGCATGTCTGATGTACCTGTCTCGCTCCTAGCTACGGAGGTATTTATTGTCTCTCCTGCTACAGCCCTTTGAAAAGCTTTGAATGTTGTCTCTCTCCATTTCCTCATGTATTTAAATCCCTTCACTTTTGTATACTTTCTCTTTCTCTTTTCATCACACTCCTTCTGTATCCTTTTCTCTCTCTCTCTCTCTATCTTCTCTTCTCCCTCGCTCTATCTTCTCTTCTCCCTCGCTCTTCTCTCTCCCTCTCTCTTTCTCTCTCTTCCTCTCTCTCCCCTCTCTCTCTCTCCCTCCCTCCCTCTCTTTCTCTCCACCTCCCCCCTCTCTCCCTCTCTCTCTCTCTTTCTCTCTCTCCCCTCTCTCTCTCTCTCTCTCTCTCTCTCTCTCTCTCCCCCTCTCCCTTCTCTGCTCTTGATCATCACATTTTCTCCTCTTTCTTTCACTTCATCACCTGTACTCCTTTCTTCTTCTATTACTTAGCCCAAAAACGACTCAACATAAAAAGCAAAAAAATGCAGCTACGCTCAAGAAACATAATGATGTAGTATTCACAGTATTAAACAAGTACAATGTAATCATATATTTTGAGGAGGGAGGCTTCCAAAGAAATCTTCTAAACTTTTGGTTCATACCCTGATACATACATGTACACAGGTAATAAGCAGAATTAGTGTTATTTCATTTCGCTTTAAAGGTAAAGACCAGTATTGGAAACGCCCCAATTTCAAAAATATGAAATGGAAGCTCTCATTACCAATCATGTGAAAGAATATGTTTTGACTAATACATGATGATAACAAATTTGCCGGGAAACCGCCTACTAATTCATATATTTGGTAAATTTGTTTCTCTCATGGTCTGTGAGAGATATAGGGTAGTCCCATATACATCTTTCTGTGTATAGTGCTTGTAACTTTACGAAGAATGGGCCAAATTTCTTATCATTTTGATGATTTCAGAACCTTGCAGATTCTATATGCTAGATGATCAACCTTTTCTGATCGATTCCACGTTTCTTTCACAATGCAATCGCATGACCATAACTGGTCTTTACCTTTAATATTCTTTTCATTGTGGTATATCACATGAAAAAGAGTACAACATTTTGTAAAACAGGACCTAACATGTGTACATGCACTTACATGTACACTTGGGGACAATTAAAATAATGTACTCTAGTTTAATACTGCTACAGCTCAAGATTAGCATGCAGTTCACCTATTTCGCACAGCACTTACCTAGAAACTCATTAAACGCACTGACCTCCCTGGGAAGGCCTACGTTATTGAAGCTTCCCGCATGAATGAACACGTCGCCGGGCGGGACCACCTTGCTTAGATACGTCGTCTTAGAGAAGGTATCTGATGTGCATACAAACCTTGTGTGACCTTTGACATCCATGAATATGCATGAGGAGGGGAATAGGGCAAGGGGTAGAAAGAAGGCTCTGGTGTAAGTGCAGTGTAGAGGTATATACCGCGACATTATCTATTATCACCTCACTGATACATGTTTTGTACACAAGACCAAAGGCAAAGCTAGTCTACAAAGATTAGAGGCATCACAATACAAGGGGATAGGAACAAGCGCACTTTCACCAAGAGATACATGATAGAATAGCGAACACCGCACACAAAAAAGCACAATAAAAGCAAAAGAAGCAAAATTATGAAAGTAAGTACTGCAAACATAGAACATCTTGTAATACACAGATTTGTCTGCATCTCTCTCCAAAACAATCTCTAGCATTTCCATCTAAAAATATTATGCATTTCCAAAGTATACTTTGTGTCTCTATTTGTAAAAGACATTTTTTAGTGTATGAAAAGTACGTATTTGACCGGGACATTAATTTATATTTGATTTGCCACTCTTCATCCAGGTGTATTAGATGGTTATTGTACTACCTGGTACCTCTTCAGGGCAATAAATTCCAAAGCCCTTCAAGTGAACATCTACATTGTAGACACATCACACATTATACAAAAATGGAATACTTTCATGCTTACTGTTATTGTTGAGAGTCTTAATGCAGACAAATTCTTGCACAAGAATCGTCCATGTTTGCAGAACTTGATTGCGGTGCAACCGGACAACTCACCTAAAAAGTCATTGAAGTTTTTCACCTCTTTCCTCCGGCAGATTTTCGTGAAGTCGCCGGCGTGAATGAGTACATCACCATCGGGAATGTCAGGTATACGATCGGTCTTGGAGTGTGTGTCCGATATACACACAAACCTCACATGGTCTGGCACAACAATAAACACAAATATGTAAACAAACAACAATTAATCTATGATCTAAGCGTTTTCATGCTAAGCAGGTATCGAACATGCGTTTTCACTATACAGCACTAAAAAATAAACAATACACAGATCTAGCAATTTAACACAAAACTAAAGGTGAACATAAAAATCACATTTAGTGTGGAATTTGGTTTTTGACAAATACCCTTGTATTTTTTTCAATTTCAAAAGAAACATATCAGGCTAACAATTCTAACCCCAACTTTCACTGTACAAAATAAAGAATACAAAAAATTACATGAACTGTACATTACACTGTACCTGTACAATTAAACTGCATGACTTGTCGGTGTCATATACATGTACATGTAGTGTACTGTACATGTACAGTGTACATGTGAATGTACATGTAGTATGAAATATAATTGTTCATCAAACAAGCTCTTTTTAAAATCTTCTTTGGTAAAGTTAGATCACTATTAAGTCACAAACACGCAACCAAAAAATGGATCTTATTGTTTTAGTTAAAGCTCTTTAAAAAATCCCACACTTTTATGGCTTTCCCAATCTAAATCGCTTATAATTTCCATATATTTTTCTTTACACTGATATTCTGTTAGCAAATAAGACCTTGAGAGCTTAACAGCCTTTTATGTTTTCCTTATCCAAGAATAATTATATGGCAAGTAATCCAACGTGAAAGCCCAACAATGATACTTGACAGATTACTCATTTGTATGTTTTCGCTTCTTGTCATTGCTTTGAAAAATTTCTTTCTAAGATGTTGATTGGGAAAAAGGGTGGCATGAGCAGTTGTAGAAGAATTTATTTATTTATTTATTACTATCATAATATAGATTTTGGGGGAGAGGGCCATTCGCTAGGTTTTGTTTGAACGAGGGAGAGGGCCATTCGCTAGGTTTTGTTTGAACGAGGGAGAGGGCCATTCGCTAGGTTTTGTTTGTACGAGGGAGAGGGCCATTCGCTAGGTTTTGTTTGAACGAGGGAGAGGGCCATTCGCTAGGTTTTGTTTGTACGAGGGAGAGGGCCATTCGCTAGGTTTTGTTTGTACGAGGGAGAGGGCCATTCGCTAGGTTTTGTTTGAACGAGGGAGAGGGCCATTTGCTAGGGTTTTTTGTGGGGGGAGAGGGCCATTTGCTAGGGTTTTTTGTGGGGGGAGAGGGCCATTTGCTAGATTTTTTGTGGGGGGAGAGGGCCATTTGCTAGGGTTTTTAGTGGGGGGAGAGGGCCATTTGCTAGGGTTGTTTGTTGGAGGGAGAGCGCCATTTGCTAGGTTTTTCTGGGGGGAGGGCCATTCGCTAGGTTTTGTTTGTTGGAGGGAGAGGGCCATTTACTCGTTTTTTTTTGGGGGGAGGGCCATTCGGTAGGTTTTGTTTGTGGGAGGGAGAGGGCCATTTACTTGTTTTTTTTTTTTGGGGGGGGGGGAGAGGGCCATTTGCTAGGTTTTGTTTGTTGGAGGGAGAGGGCCATTTGCTCGGGTTTTTGTGGGGGGAGAGGGCCATTTGCTAGGGTTTTTTGTGGGGGGAGAGGGCCATTTGCTAGGGTTTTTTGTGGGGGGAGAGGGCCATTTGCTAGGGTTTTTTGTGGGGGAGAGGGCCATTTGCTAGGGTTGTTTGTTGGAGGGAGAGGGCCATTTGCTAGGTTTTTCTGGGGAGAGGGCCATTCGCTAGGTTTTGTTTGTACGAGGGAGAGGGCCATTTGCTAGGGTTTTTTGTGGGGGGAGAGGGCCATTTGCTAGGGTTTTTTGTGGGGGGAGAGGGCCATTTGCTAGGGTTTTTTGTGGGGGGAGAGGGCCATTTGCTAGGGTTGTTTGTTGGAGGGAGAGGGCCATTTGCTCGGTTTTTCTGGGGAGAGGGCCATTTGCTAGGGTTTTTTGTGGGGGGAGAGGGCCATTTGCTAGGGTTTTTTGTGGGGGGAGAGGGCCATTTGCTAGGTTTTGTTTGTGGGAGGGAGAGGGCCATTTCCTAGGGTTTTTTGTGGGGGGAGAGGGCCATTTGCTAGGGTTTTTTGTGGGGGAGAGGGCCATTTGCTAGGGTTTTTAGTGGGGGGAGAGGGCCATTTGCTAGGGTTGTTTGTTGGAGGGAGAGCGCCATTTGCTAGGTTTTTCTGGGGGGAGGGCCATTCGCTAGGTTTTGTTTGTTGGAGGGAGAGGGCCATTTACTCGTTTTTTTTGGGGGGGGGAGGGCCATTCGGTAGGTTTTGTTTGTGGGAGGGAGAGGGCCATTTACTCGTTTTTTTTGGGGGGGGGAGAGGGCCATTTGCTAGGTTTTGTTTGTTGGAGGGAGAGGGCCATTTGCTCGGGTTTTTTGTGGGGGGAGAGGGCCATTTGCTAGGGTTTTTTGTGGGGGGAGAGGGCCATTTGCTAGGGTTTTTTGTGGGGGAAGAGGGCCATTTGCTAGGGTTGTTTGTTGGAGGGAGAGGGCCATTTGCTAGGTTTTTCTGGGGAGAGGGCCATTTGCTAGGGTTTTTTGTGGGGGGAGAGGGCCATTTGCTAGGGTTTTTTGTGGGGGGAGAGGGCCATTTGCTAGGGTTTTTTGTGGGGGGAGAGGGCCATTTGCTAGGTTTTGTTTGTGGGAGGGAGAGGGCCATTTGCTAGGTTTTTCTGGGGGGAGGGCCATTCGCTAGGTTTTGTTTGTACGGGGGAGAGGACCAGTTTGCTAGGGTTTTTTGTGGGGGGAAAGGGCCATTTGCTAGGGTTTTTTGTGGGGGAGAAGGCCATTTGCTAGGGTTTTTTGTGGGGGGAGAGGGCCATTTGCTAGGGTTGTTTGTTGGAGGGAGAGGGCCATTTGCTCGGTTTTTCTGGGGAGAGGGCCATTTGCTAGGGTTTTTTGTGGGGGAGAGGGCCATTTGCTAGGGTTTTTGTGGGGGGAGAGGGCCATTTGCTAGGGTTTTTTGTGGGGGGAGAGGGCCATTTGCTAGGTTTTGTTTGTGGGAGGGAGAGGGCCATTTGCTAGGTTTTTCTCGGGGGGGGGGGGGGAGAGGGCCATTCGCTAGGTTTTGTTTGTGGGAGGGAGAGGGCCATTTGCTCGGTTTTTTGGGGGGGAGGGCCATTCGGTAGGTTTTGTTTGTGGGAGGGAGAGGGCCATTTACTCGTTGTTGTTTTTTTGGGGGGGAGGGCCATTCGCTAGGTTTTGTTTGTTGGAGGGAGAGGGCCATTTGCTAGGTTTTTCTGGGGGGAGGGCCATTTGCTAGGTTTTTTTTGTGGGAGGGAGAGGGCCATTTGCTCGGTTTTTTTTTGGGGGGAGGGCCATTCGGTAGGTTTTGTTTGTGGGAGGGAGAGGGCCATTTACTCGTTTTTTTTTTGGGGGGGGGAGGGCCATTCGCTAGGTTTTGTTTGTTGGAGGGAGAGGGCCATTTGCTAGGTTTTTCTGGGGGGAGGGCCATTCGCTAGGTTTTGTTTGTCGGAGGGAGAGGGCCATTTGCTAGGGTTTTCTGGGGGGAGGGCCATTCGCTAGGTTTTGTTTGTTGGAGGGAGAGGGCCATTTGCTAGGTTTTGTTTGTTGGAGGGAGAGGGCCATTTGCTCGGTTTTTTTGGGGGGGAGAGGGCCATTTGCTAGGTTTTGTTTGTGGGAGGGAGAGGGCCATTTACTCGTTTTTTTTTGGGGGGGGAGGGCCATTCGCTAGGTTTTGTTTGTTGGAGGGAGAGGGCCATTTGCTAGGTTTTTCTGGGGGGAGGGCCATTCGCTAGGTTTTGTTTGTTGGAGGGAGAGGGCCATTTTGCTAGGTTTTTCTGGGGGGAGGGCCATTCGCTAGGTTTTGTTTGTGGGAGGGAGAGGGCCATTTGCTCGGTTTTGTTTGTTGGAGGGAGAGGGCCATTTGCTAGGTTTTTTTTGGGGGGAGGGCCATTCGCTAGGTTTTGTTTGTGGGAGGGAGAGGGCCATTTGCTCGGTTTTGTTTGTTGGAGGGAGAGGGCCATTTGCTCGGTTTTGTTTGTTGGAGGGAGAGGGCCATTTGCTCGGTTTTGTTTGTGGGAGGGAGAGGGCCATTTGCTAGGTTTTGTTTGTGGGAGGGAGAGGGCCATTTGCTAGGTTTTGTTTGTGGGAGGGAGAGGGCCATTTGCTAGGTTTTGTTTGTGGGAGGGAGAGGGCCATTTGCTCGGTTTTGTTTGTTGGAGGGAGAGGGCCATTTGCTCGGTTTTTTTGGGGGGGAGGGCCATTCGCTAGGTTTTGTTTGTGGGAGGGAGAGGGCCATTTGCTCGGTTTTGTTTGTGGGAGGGAGAGGGCCATTTGCTAGGTTTTTTTTTTTGGGGGGGGGGGGAGGGCCATTCGCTAGGTTTTGTTTGTTGGAGGGAGAGGGCCATTTGCTAGGTTTTTCTGGGGGGAGGGCCATTCGCTAGGTTTTGTTTGTCGGAGGGAGAGGGCCATTTGCTAGGTTTTTCCTGGGGGAGGGCCATTCGCTAGGTTTTGTTTGTTGGAGGGAGAGGGCCATTTGCTAGGTTTTGTTTGTTGGAGGGAGAGGGCCATTTGCTCGGTTTTTTTGGGGGGGAGAGGGCTATTTGCTAGGTTTTGTTTGTGGGAGGGAGAGGGCCATTTACTCGTTTTTTTTGGGGGGGAGGGCCATTCGCTAGGTTTTGTTTGTTGGAGGGAGAGGGCCATTTGCTAGGTTTTTCTGGGGGGAGGGCCATTCGCTAGGTTTTGTTTGTTGGAGGGAGAGGGCCATTTGCTAGGTTTTTCTGGGGGGAGGGCCATTCGCTAGGTTTTGTTTGTGGGAGGGAGAGGGCCAATTTGCTCGGTTTTGTTTGTTGGAGGGAGAGGGCCATTTGCTAGGTTTTTTTTGGGGGGGAGGGCCATTCGCTAGGTTTTGTTTGTGGGAGGGAGAGGGCCATTTGCTCGGTTTTGTTTGTTGGAGGGAGAGGGCCATTTGCTCGGTTTTGTTTGTTGGAGGGAGAGGGCCATTTGCTCGGTTTTGTTTGTGGGAGGGAGAGGGCCATTTGCTAGGTTTTGTTTGTGGGAGGGAGAGGGCCATTTGCTAGGTTTTGTTTGTGGGAGGGAGAGGGCCATTTGCTAGGTTTTGTTTGTGGGAGGGAGAGGGCCATTTGCTCGGTTTTGTTTGTTGGAGGGAGAGGGCCATTTGCTCGGTTTTTTTGGGGGGGAGGGCCATTCGCTAGGTTTTGTTTGTGGGAGGGAGAGGGCCATTTGCTCGGTTTTGTTTGTGGGAGGGAGAGGGCCATTTGCTAGGGTTTTTTTTTTGGGGGGGGGGAGGGCCATTCGCTAGGTTTTGTTTGTGGGAGGGAGAGGGCCATTTGCTAGGTTTGTTTGTTGGAGGGAGAGGGCCATTTGCTCGGTTTTTTTGGGGGGGAGGGCCATTCGCTAGGTTTGTTTGTGGGAGGGAGAGGGCCATTTGCTCGGTTTTTTTTGGGGGGGAGAGGGCCATTTGCTAGGTTTTGTTTGTGGGAGGGAGAGGGCCATTTGCTAGGTTTTTCTGGGGGGAGGGCCATTCGCTAGGTTTTGTTTGTTGGAGGGAGAGGGCCATTTGCTAGGTTTTTCTGGGGGGAGGGCCATTCGCTAGGTTTTGTTTGTGGGAGGGAGAGGGCCATTTGCTCGGTTTTTTTGGGGGGGGAGGGCCATTCGGTAGGTTTGTTTGTGGGAGGGAGAGGGCCATTTACTCGTTTGTTTTTTTTGGGGGGGGGGAGGGCCATTCGCTAGGTTTTGTTTGTTGGAGGGAGAGGGCCATTTGCTAGGTTTTTTTGGGGGGAGGGCCATTCGCTAGGTTTTGTTTGTGGGAGGGAGAGGGCCATTTGCTCGGTTTTTTTTTGGGGGGGGGGAGAGGGCCATTTGCTAGGTTTTGTTTGTTGGAGGGAGAGGGCCATTTGCTAGGTTTTTCTGGGGTGAGGGCCATTTGCTAGCTTTTGTTTGTGGGAGGGAGAGGGCCATTTACTCGTGTTTTTTTGGGGGGGAGGGCCATTCTGTAGGTTTTGTTTGTGGGAGGGAGAGGGCCATTTACTCGGTTTTTTTTTTGGGGGGGGGAGGGCCATTCGCTTGGTTTTGTTTGTTGGAGGGAGAGAGCCATTTGCTAGGTTTTTTTTGTGGGAGGGAGAGGGCCATTTGCTAGGTTTTTTTAGGGGGAGGACCATTTAATAGGTTTAGGGGGTGTGGGGACTTCGGCTTCTTCATTTTCTACATGTGCTTCTCAAATTTTTTTGTGGGGTGGGGGGACGTGTGGAGAATATATGGGGAGGCTTAAGGGGAAATTGAGCCCCCCCCCCCCTCCCTAATCCCTCTAGAACCACCACTGGGGGTGGAGATGATGAATATGTTCCTTTTAAGGAGAAGATTGCAAAGGGTAATGAAGTCTTTTGCAGTGTTGAGCTTTTTAAGAGACTAATGAACAAGTAACAAGCATGCATGCACAAACAATACTGGTGTTACAAATGATGCACAAGTAAGATCTTTACAGATAATGCTAATGTAGCTTACATTAACAAGAATAACTTGCAATCAATAACATTTTGCAAGGAACTGTACTTTACGACCATTATTAAAGGTAATACAAAGTTTTGGGAAATTTTGAAAATGGGTGGATAGTGATTCTTTACAATTTTGATGTATTTGGATACCCTGTGGATGTAATATAAGCAGTAGAAAATTTAGCCCCTAAAACACTTCTGCTTTCTAGAAAAATTGAATATAACAATTTACCGGTGCTCCCGGTAAATTTTGATATACATTACAATTAGCGTCTACGGCCGTACGATGGTAGCTGCGACCATGAAAATCTCAGAATATTGTGATATATAATTTCCAAACGGAAATAGCTAATCGGTCGATTTAAGTCAAGAAACATTGTTTCATAGCTTAATTAATGTCTTGACCTTGAGAGGGAGCTATACAACATAAAGAGTTTATCATGCACAATTTCATAACTTTAGACTCGATTTCAACCGCGACAATGATCACGGAATATTGTAGGGTCGCATACATGTATGCTTCCAATATGTTCATTTGAACCAAATTCATGACCCCATACCGAAACTTTGTATTACCTTTAAGCCCATCAAACCAAAACTAAATGCAGGAGATGATGTCAAACATTCTGAGTTCAAGTGAAACATTAGGGAATTGCCATGAACCCTTGCAGAAAAGCTTTATAGAGCAAAACAAAATTCATGTACATGTAGTACTACTTTTTATCATTGTCAGTACATTTGGAATTAGCCTGTTTCAAAATTCCAGCAAACTTGTGGCAAAATTTGGTGCAAGATTTCTATGAAATTTTGCAAAATAAACAAAATACCAATTCTCCTTAGGTAATATGCTGACTTGGAAAACATAAAACTGTTTATTCCTAACCAGCTTTAGTGAACATTTCAAAGGTAATCAATTATTTGCAACATGAAAAAAGGGGGTTTTCAATCCCTTAAATTGTATTAGAACTACATGTACATGTACATCTTTATCAATAGTAGTCATAATAATGACTAGGGTCAATGCATGAAACAGATATTCAATGTTTCAAAAAACGACTTAATTTGATGAAAGATTGGGCTTGTCATTCAACTCATCAACTGCCTCAGAATAGCTCTGTAACCTTATGAAGGAATTTTAGCTATTCACTCAGAAACAATACACTGTATATTTGTATAGCATTTGCAGGGTTCCCGGCATTTCACAAAAACTAAATTCCCTGATTTTTCCCCTAATGAAGTTCAAATTCAAGGAACATTATTTTGACAATGTTAAAATCTGAAGTGTTTGCAGAAGCATCTCCTCCCCATAGACACCAGACAAGATAAAAAGAGACTGACTTCATTCTTTTGGAAAATTTTGGGCCAATAAATTTCCTTGACAATTCCCTAATGAGTGATTTTTCCT
Source organism: Strongylocentrotus purpuratus (assembly GCF_000002235.5). Taxonomy (NCBI): domain Eukaryota; kingdom Metazoa; phylum Echinodermata; class Echinoidea; order Camarodonta; family Strongylocentrotidae; genus Strongylocentrotus; species Strongylocentrotus purpuratus. Next base: position 5,430,833 of record NW_022145602.1, on the reverse strand, counting down.
CAAATTCACTAACTATTTCCCTCACTGGAAAAGAAATAAAACACATTTTTCTAGGTTTTCCCTGATTTCAAGGAATGCTAGTGTAGGGATTTATTTTGAACTTCTGAAACTCCCCCTCATATCTATGATTCATCCCTTTCATATTAATAGGTCATCCCTCATTTACATTCACCCTTTTCATCCACCATCCTTTCATCTGTCTATCTCTCTTTCTCTCTCATTGGTTTCAATGTTCACCTGATGCAGTCAAGCTTATAGTATAATTTACATATACCATGAATATTCAATATATACCCTTTGTTTATGTTTGAATATTCAAGAATACTTTGTGATGCTGATTTATACTTGTATGGGACTAAATGAATATTTATTGGTTTCTTCTACTTTGCATGGAATGTATGTGGAATGCTACATAGAATGCTGTAATGCTTTGCTACATTAAAACCTGGTCAGTTAGCCAGGAGTTATCAATCGTACAACATGTCTGCTGGGCTGCCTCTGTGTACTTAAGAGTGCTAGGAATTAGTTAGAACCGCAACCCTACATTGGTGGCAGCGGTGTTTTTCTAGCCTCTTCTTCCCCAGAGCTTCAGGCAGCTTCATCCAGCGGCGGCTGATAGTCAAGGTTTTGGTTATCTTTTCATCCTGCTTCGATTGATACAGTTACGCCCTGCTTCGTGAATTTGCTTCCTCCTTCAGGTAATTTAGTTCACCCTTTACGAAAGGCGCTGTTTCTACTGTGCTCCTGCCAATGTTATTTTTCATCCTGCTTCAGTAGAATTCTTCCTTCTTCGCGAATTCTTCTACATGCATAATATGAAGTTAGTGAAATTTCCGAGTGAATCGGTGTATTTGGATCCATGTTTTTCAGTGTGAAACCTGTATGGACTCAACACATTTCATAGTGGATTAGATGTGTTCTTGCAATTTCAGGTTTACTAATGCTTGCAATTCAAGACTGACTTTCAAGTGTTACTGATTTTAGATATCATGAGTACATTTCGTCTAGACCTCCCTGAGGTCTTCACTGGAGAAGACGGTAGGAATTTTGGGCAGTGGGTACGAAGGCTGGAAGTAGCGGTTGAAGTTCTTCCCCAGACAGAAAGAAAACTGCATCTCATCCTCCCATCCAGACTAGCGGGTGCGGCTTTCACAGTTTGGGAGAGTATTCCGAGCACAGAACAACAAGAGTACAGTGTGGTTAGAAAGAAACTTTCTGCTGTTTTTGGGAATACTAATTATTTGACCACGTTCAAGTCATGTATCGATGCTCGGAAGCGGCAACAGAATGAGGTTTGGAAGTTTTTGCGGCAGCAATTACGACACTAGTGGAAGAAGCCTTCCCTAATTATGACGCTGCAGGAAAGGATGGAGAGAAATTTCGCAGATTTCTCGCCGGTATTGACAAACCCCTGCAGATAAGAATACATGAGATGGGTGCGACGTCGTTTAGCGAGGCACTGGATGTTGCGGTGCGAGTTGAAAGAGCGAATCGGTTGGGGCAACCATCAGTGGCAACAGACTTTACCATAGCGTCAACTTCTCCGAAGAGGGATGCCACCTCCGCGACGCTTGAGAAGGTTTTACAGCGTTTAGATGAGCTAGAACTCAAGTTGGAGAAACGCAACTCTACACCTAGACCTCAATACTCTGATCGTCGTCTCCAACCGTCGAGATCGCCCAGTCCTTATGACCACCCGTCTCGGTCGGATCGCCGATATTCAGATGATCGTTGCCGCCAACCATCTCGATCACCTAGCCCATACCAACCACATCAACGACGCTTCAGGTCGCCCAGCCCCCTACGTCACCAACGCACTCAGAGCCCTACACATCATCGCACACTTCGCGGGTCAACCCCACCCAGGCGTAATGCATACGATGATGGTAGATCTGCTAGCCCACGACAGTCAGGATACTCGAACCAAGCTAATTGGCAGTCTTCACGTTCTGATGACCGCCACGCATCTGGTACAAGGGATACCCCTTATCATCAGTTGAACGGTGAACAGCACAGGAAGGTTCGTTTTGATGACCAGGGAAACTACTGGTAGTTGGTGAGGAGGGTCACTCATCAACTTCACCACTCTTGACCAAACAGACTCAAACTGACAACAAATCTCATCCTCCATCTACTTCGGCTGTTAATGATCATTCTTCTCCTTCACCTCCGCCACCATATATTCCAGCAATCGTTGACAACTCATATATTTTGGCTTTTATTGACAGTGGTTCATTTATATCACTGATGAGTGCAGATTTCTACTACTCCATCCCAGAAGGCCAGCGAAGTATATTACAGAAGTCGACAACTCTGGCTTCGACGATAACCAGAGAAGGCATTGACATCATTGGCACAACCTCTCCCACCATCCATCTTGGTAACAAAACAACCAGACATATGTTCAATGTTGCAAGGAACATAACTCATCCTTTCGTCCTTGGTTGGGATTTCATGTTCAAACATGATGCCACTCTATCTACTACGACATTCACTATGCCTGGTATGAGTATTCCACTGGTCGACCGTCGTCAATATCAAGTACCACTCAAGTGCAATGTTTCGCTGATAGGAAAGGCAACTCTTCCTGGGATGAGTGAGGTACATGTCCAAGGCCGCCTTATTCCCCCTCAGCCTGATGTGATTCCACAAGAGTACGATGGAATCTTTGAGCCCTCCATCCATGAACATCTCCATGTAGCAGGTGCAAGGTCTCTATCTCGACCGCAAGATGGTATCATCTTACTCAGGCTGATCAACCCTTCATCTGAGACAGTGCAATTATCTGCAGACACCACCCTTGGGCAGTTCTATTCTACTACTGGAGACGGTGAGGAAGAATATGAAATCATCGACAGTATTGTAGCTGGCACACAGAAAAGTTCGTCTTTTCAAGCTTCTTCGATGCTTCCTACTTCTAGTCTGTCCAAGACCGAGTATGAGTCTGCTGAAAGTCTACTCAATTCATACTCTGATGTTTTCAGCAGCACATCCGAGGATATTGGACAGACTAACCTCGCCTACCATGACATCACTACATCAACAGAGATACCAACTCGTAAAAGGGCATACAGGACTTCACCAACTATGAGAGTCGAGATCCAGAACCAGGTTGATGAGCTACTTCGTCGAGACATCATCGAGGAAAGTTTTAGTCCATGGGCAAGCCCCATCGTTATGGTGCGAAAGAAGGACAAGACTTACAGGTTTTGTGTTGACTACAGAGCTTTGAATGCTGTTACGGTACGGGATTCGCATCCGATTCCACGACAGGACGATTCTATCGATGCTTTGTCCTCCTCGTCCTACTTCAGTGTAATTGACCTATCTTCAGGCTATTGGCAGATCCCTTTGGATCCGAAAGACAAGGAGAAGACCGCATTTACCACTGGAACTGGCCTCTATCAGTTTAAGGTCATGCCATTTGGTTTTGTCAACGCGCCAATGACGTTCCAGCGAGTAATGGAAGCCGTCCTCCATGGTCTCCATTGGTCAACATGTCTTATCTACTTAGATGATTGCATTATTCTCGGCAAGACATTTCAAGATCACCTACACAATCTCCGGGAAGTCTTACAACGATTCCGAGAAGCCAATCTCAAGCTGAAACCTTCGAAATGTCAATTCTTTCGAAAGGAAGTAACCTATCTGGGACATGTGATCAGTACTACTGGAGTTCGCCCCGATCCTGTCAACACCAAGAAAGTCTCATCCTGGCCTCAACCTAAGACTCCAACCCAAGTGAGAGCATTTCTAGGGCTTGCCTCCTACTATCGTCGGTTTATGCCAAGTTTTGCTCAAGTAGCATCTCCACTCACTGACTTGACTCATAAAGGCAAGAAGTTCATCTGGACTGATGATTGTGAGGAAGCCTTCGACCAACTGAAGTCGTCTCTCACAAGCCCACCAATCCTTGCATACCCGGACTTCAACAACAAGTTTAGCTTAGCCACTGATGCTTCACAAGATGCTATTGGAGCCGTACTCTCTCAGTTGCAAGATGGTAATGACCGAGTGGTTGCTTTCTACAGTCGGAAGCTTACAGAGTCCCAGCGTAGATGGTCTACCTACGATAGGGAACTGTGGGCAGTTATCTCGTCCATCCGCCATTTCAGACATTATCTTAGAGGCCAAGACTTTAACATTCTCACTGACCATCGCCCTCTGTTGGGCTACAACAGTGTACCTATCCAAGACGATGCGACAGGAAGGAGAGCAAGATGGATTGTAGAGTTGAATGCATATTCTTTCACCATAACTCACAAGAAGGGCACTGCACATCAAAACGCTGATGCAATGTCGCGCATGCCGGAAGATGTTACATACCCTGTTAGTATGGTGAACACACGCTCCTCTACCACTCAACCAGTCCAGGAATCAACCGTTCCAAAGTCATCCAACTCTATGGCTGATAAAGCTCCCAAGAACTTTATCCTGGCTAGCCATCATGCTGATTTACAGTATCATCAGCAACACGATAAAGACATTCAGAGAATAATCAAGTACATCAAGGAAGTCCGTCATCCAACAGTGAGAGAAGTCCGGCGACAATCACCTCGTCTACGACGTCTCCTATGGCAACTCCCTCGTCTTGTACTAGAGAATGATCTCTTATACCGACGACGACAAGACAACTCAGGTTGTCCTCTCTTCAGGTAGTTGTGCCTGAATCTCTTATCCCTCAGGTCCTGCAAGAGATACATGGTAATCCATCCTCTGGACACTTCGGAGTTCAACGCACACTACGCAGGGCTGAATCTATGTGCTTTTGGCCATTCATGCACAAGGATATAACCGACTACTGCAGAACTTGTCCTGCTTGTGAGTCGATTAGATCTCCAAGTCCTAAGCACCAAGCTCCACTCCAGAGCATAAAGACCGATCACCCTCTGCAAATGGTTTTCGCTGATATAGCCGAGCTGCCTACTTCAAGAAGCGGGTACCACTATATTTTGGTTGTTGTTGATCACTTTAGTAAATACACCAATATTTACCCCATGCGAGACCAGACCGCCCAGACTGTGGCTGGACACTTATTCGAAGAATACATCAAGGAGCATGGAGTTCCTGAGTCACTACATACAGACCAAGGAAGACAATTTGAATCCAGACTAGTCCAGGATCTCTGCAAGAGGCTCGGCATTCGCAAATCTCGATCATCCCCTTACCACCCACAGGGAGCTGGCATCGTTGAAAGAGCGAACAGAGTTATCAAAGAACAACTTGCTAAGTACATAGCAGACCAAAGAGGTGACTGGGACAAGCACATACATCAATTGCAGCTAGCCTACAACACTAGTGTCCATACAAGCACTGGCATGACACCCTATTTCATCATGCATGGTCGTGAAGCACGGACCCCAGCTAGTGTCACTTGTCCTATCATGACTCAGTCATATGATTCTCCTCAAGAGTATGTCACTGATGTGTGTTCCCGGCTAAGACAGGCTTTCCAACATACCAGACAGAAGGCAGAACAAGCTCAACTCAGGCAGAAAAGGGACTATGATGCGTCAACTAGGACCATCAAGTATGCACCAGGAGATCTAGTTTGGTTACACAATCCCGTCAATGCTAGACGCAAACTGGAGCCCAACTGGAAGGGACCTTTCGTCATTGTCTCATCCTCACCAGATAACCTTAACTATCTGATAGCCGACATTCATGATGAAAGTGCAAAGAAACTAGTTCATCACAACAGACTCAAACTCTTCAGGTCTAGAGCTTTTCTACAAGGGAAAGGACCTTCTACTTCACGTCCTCCTTCAGGTAGTCAGAAAAGACCTGAAGTTATCCCTCCTTCCTCAAGTCCTCCTTCAAGTAATCAGGCAAGGCCTGACATACCTCCTTTGGCATCTCACTCTTCAATAGAGATGCCATGGTCAACTAACACTCCAACACAAGCTGATCAGTTCCGGCCGCCAGAAGACCTCCAGGTTCCAGCGGGTCAACAACCAATCCACTCTGAGTTAGGCAATTCTGACCAGCCATCTTGGTCAGAGGCGTCTAATGGACAGTCATCAACTCAATCCATACAACGGCAGACTCGAGAGCGACAGGTTAACTCCCCTGACCATTTCCATAGACCAGGGCCCTCTAGAGAAAACCCCGATGTCGACCCCGATGTCAACCCCGATGTCAACCCCGATGTCAACCCCGATGTCTACCCTGATGTCAACCCTGAGGTCAACGACCAGCAACACACCACTCAACCATCAACTGGTGCATCAGCGAACCAACGTACACCCCGCACTATGCAAGAGGACACCACGACGCAGTTAACTCAAACTCGCTCTGGTAGACGCGTTCACAAACCGCAGAAGTATAGCGATTACCAAATGTGACTATTATCCGATATCAAGAGGTATTGAACATTTCATTAGTCTGAAGTTGACATTTCCGTCAGAAGGAAAGAACGTTTCAACTGTCAACTTTCGGTTATGGAAGATTACGATATTGATTGGACTGTGGTCATGAATGACAGAGACATTCAGACTCATTCATGCTTTAAATGCTAAACTGGACTGTTTGATATATTTGTCTTTATGGACAGCAACAATTTTGAGCAATTTTGATATTGAATGGACTGTGAATTTCATGAGTTCTGTACGGGTCAGAACATCAGACTTATGGACTGAGAATTTCGAGCGTTAGACAAATAAGAATTGGAATGGACTGTAATTCTTTCTGCATTTCTCGCGAATTTTTGTTTGATTGCAGAACTTCTAAATTTGAGTTATATTTGTGTGTGTATTATTAATGTTTCATACAAAGCACATGGACCATTGTTAGGCATTTGTTGAAATATCTAGAATATATCGGTATATTTGTTAGTGTTCATCTATTGCGAGATACATTTTTTTTCAAATTTCTTCAATTGATGTCTAGTGATGGTTATGCTAGATTGGGTTTTCTTTGTTTGTATTCATAGCGTTTGAAATTCTTGAAGTAAAGACAAAACCAAGGAAAGATATGGATTTTCTTAATTTTTCATGCGTCTTGACGAAGTAAATGGGCAGTTGTTGATTGTCAAGAGAGAAATATCGTTGTTTTGGTAGTTGTTTTAAAAAAAAAAAGACGGACAGAAATAATGTGATTGATTATAGTCTTCGTGTGAGGGTATGTTTGTATTTTGTTTGGTCGATACAAATATTTTTGACAAAAAGAAAAGAAAAATATTACATTTGAATGTGACCACTTCTCATGCTTTATGTATTATTCAGAGGTACAAGGTTATTGAAGGGTACGAGATGTTTGACCTGATAATGTTTTTGTGGATTTAATCTTGCAAGTTACGAGTGACGAAGCAGACAGGCACGATCTCAGTTGGAAATGTTTTATATTTTGAGGGGTCATTTTGCTTAACCAAAAGCAAGGATACTGTTGAAAACTATTTTTCTGAAATGACTTATGTTTTATATTATGATAATGTGATATAATCACTTATGTCTAGTTTTTATGATGATAGGAATATGAATGTTATGTATTTGTATTTATGTACTGGATAGATTCTGGAAGATCTCAAATTTTCAAGTGATAGCATTTTGCATTTCTAGAAGGTAAAAAATAGAACGAAGTAATAATTGGTTGAAAGAATTATTCAGCTATAGATGATTTCATTTCCTTACCAATTGCTCAAAATAATGAGAGCGTAACAAATTTGGAACTGTATTTGGCTTTAGAACCAAAGGAAACGGCGTTTGAACAGAAAGTATTTTGTTAGGATTGTTACAACTTTTTGAGTCAATTGTTTTTTTTTTAGAAAGGCAGATACACTGTATTTATAGTTTCTATTTTACCATTGGAATCGGGAAGTGTTTCCCCGAGATAAAAGTAAAACAGATTGGAAGCGGGAAAGCTCGGATATATATAAAATCATGTGGTTTTTGCAGATTGTTGTTTTTCTTTTCAGCTTATACATGTATATTAAGCTAATACTCTGTACATTTGAGTCATAGGTCATTTATATACAAGTAAAATTCATTTGTTTTGTACAATTGTATACATATATGCTTACAGGTAGTAAGGTTTAGTTTTTCTTTTAAAGGGAAACAAAAGGATATATTGATGGTGATTCTCTGTTTACAAGAGGAAAGGATAGAAAATATCATTTTGAAAGATGTTTAATGTGTTAGATGTTTGGGTAATCAAAGAAAGGACAATGCCTTATAAAATGAGGACATTTTATTTGTAAGGGGAAGACTAGTTTGTAGGGATTTATTTTGAACTTCTGAAACTCCCCCTCATATCTATGATTCATCCCTTTCATATTAATAGGTCATCCCTCATTTACATTCACCCTTTTCATCCACCATCCTTTCATCTGTCTATCTCTCTTTCTCTCTCATTGGTTTCAATGTTCACCTGATGCAGTCAAGCTTATAGTATAATTTACATATACCATGAATATTCAATATATACCCTTTGTTTATGTTTGAATATTCAAGAATACTTTGTGATGCTGATTTATACTTGTATGGGACTAAATGAATATTTATTGGTTTCTTCTACTTTGCATGGAATGTATGTGGAATGCTACATAGAATGCTGTAATGCTTTGCTACATTAAAACCTGGTCAGTTAGCCAGGAGTTATCAATCGTACAACATGTCTGCTGGGCTGCCTCTGTGTACTTAAGAGTGCTAGGAATTAGTTAGAACCACAACCCTACACTAGGAACCCTGATTTAAAGCCCCACTGCACTAGTTTGGCCAGGAGGGATTATACCTCCCTGCATGGTCACTGACAGGGGGTTATCTCATCAAATCAGCTCTCAATTAACATAAGAAAAAGGGGATCATGGGGAACCAATAGTCACCGATTACATGTAGGTATTGTTTGCTATGTAGGGCGCAAGTAGCTGTAAGTAGTGCAGTGGGGCTTTAAGTGCAAGAAGAAATGAAAAAGAAACTCACCTTTTGGTTTTGGTGTGGCTGGATCAACAGGCGTCACAACGTCCACCTTCTGTTTGTAGCGTATGGTGTCCCATACACGCGTGGGATTGTTGGTTTCTGGGTGGACTGTGATCTCCTTGGATTGCTCGTCGGATTCTGGTTGCTTTGCCGACAAGCTCCGCCCACTGGCCCCTTTTAACATCCGCCTGAGAACGAGAAAAAGATTCACAGGATATGTCAAAGATCTAGGAAATTCTTTCCATTTATAGTGCTTCAAATGTAATTAAATTGAAACAAGGTGACATTTGTCTGCAACTTTACTAAAAAGGTTTTGAACCTCAACCATTGGAAACATTTTGTAGAGCTCTTTCAGGATTTTTTATTTGAAGAAAAGGGATCTAGCAGTTACATACATGTACATGTACATGTCATGTTTTGTTTTTCTAATTTAAATGCACAGCTCTTTCTCACATTTCTGAATTTAAATACTCTACACACCCAGTCACCCAGGTTCTATTTTTTATAGCAAAGGACAAGATTATTTATCAACATAAATGTCCAATACAACAATGTGTACTTTGTGGAGTCTTTTTTTGGACATTACAAAAAGTGAGTTATTGATATAGACAAATGCTCATGTACCCTATGGCCTATACATCATACATGTATGTTATTACCACTCAAAAGTGTCCCGACAGTAAATTTCACAGATCTATAGGACATACATGTGTACATGTACAAAGTATATAATCATAAATCCTGCAAAGTTCTACAGAATTTGATGTTGGCTGCAAATGGGACAAACTGTAGTACCATTAAACATATACTGTATGTGTAGAATAGAACTTACCTAAACGACATACTGAGTCAACTCTGCAAAGAAGCTTCAAGCAATAGCGGACAGATCTTCTTGATTCCAAGACGAGTTAAAATGACCAAAAGCACAGCAAAACAAGTTGGATCCTTCTTCTAATAGATAAGTTCTATTTGTGTTTGTCTTTTAACGGATTTAAGGCTCGTTCTCTAATTCAAATCTATGAATACATTCCAGGCAACTTTCTTTTATTTCACAGAATAAGTTGAAATTATCAATCCTGGTGATTGGAAGAAAATTTGACGTAAAGTTGGTTGCGGAACGCAAACTAAGCACTAACTAAATGGAGCTCCCCTGTGCATGTGCAGGCTGTGACTTTATTTCATGGGACCAAGCTAAAGTAACTAAGTAGATCTAAGTAGTGAGTGGTGAACTTCATTCAGATTTGTTTTCTTCTGCTGGCTTAAGCCTGCCGCCCTGGCCTTATTGTAATGGTCTATTTGGGACATTACACGCACAGAGTAAGACCAAAAGCATTCAAGCAGGAAATGTGACGTCCTTCCTTATTGTTGCACAACCATGGCATTACGAAATCAGTTCCTGGCCTGCCGAGTAATCTATACTGAGCTTACTGGCATGGCATGAATCATCAATAAACAATAGGGTCTACACGGTACACCCACATCTGCGATAAACGGCTCACAGTCATCTGCTACGCCGGTTGGCCCGCCTCCTATGCTGACCAATCTCCGTTGCGGGTGACGCGAACAAAATAAGCCTCATATCCTATTTGGAAGTTAAATCACTTTAAAATTCGTGAAAATCTTTACCCGCGAACAGCTCTGAGCAAAGCTGCGGTGTAATATGTCCGATATACAAGGATTTGTGGCGTCTTGTGATGTGTAATCTGGCAAAATACGAAAATATTACAATCCATTCCATGAAAATCGACAGTCAAAGTCGGCTGCTCATTATTATTCTTGACATATTTCTATCACTAGAGGGAGTTTTCATATTATGAGCCAAAGAGATTCGATCATACACGTATGTCCTCCGTAGGAGGACTAGAGGGCCACTAAAATCGTGACCTTTGACATTTCATAGGTTTTGCATTGGATGCATTATGGGGGTTTTGTCCGATTTGAACGACGGTTTTGGAGGGTCAATGAATATTCATGAGCAATGACGTAAAAAATACGCCAACTACTGTTTGTTGATTGGCCATCGACAAAATGTTTTATGTATTAGGTCATGCATAAAACATTTTTTGCATTCCCAGAATTCCCTACGATTTGGGCAAGAAAATGACGAAAAATGGCGGTTGTATGAACTGCGACTTTGAAGTTTTTCAATTACGAACAATGAAACATTTTTCTTGTAAGTGAATTTCTATTATCATAGAAGTTTGTCAAATACATCTCAGTTGAGCAGAAAATCTTCAGGCGAACATCGACATCAAAGTGATATACGGATACCAAAAAAAGTAAGTAAAGATCCATTTTGTGTGAAGATCTCTGAAATGATTGTGATGTGTTCGTCGTTGCAGTGAGGGGCTCTCTGCATTGACACAACGTATTATTCCCTATCCCATCCCTTTCTTTTGTCTTACCAAGAATATTAACTGATTGAATTAACTCTAATTTAAGTCGTCGACGGTAATATTTTTAGAAATAATCAGGAGTTTACCGTAGGTTATTTCATTACAGCACATCTCATAATTTTAAGCTAAGTTCACAGCTTGATTACCGATAGTAATCAATGGTAGATGTAGACCTGTTGTAGACTGCGCAAATGGCTCATTGCTAGTCCAAGCCGATGCGATTTCGTCGAGCGGTTTATGATTTTCAATTCGCCGGTGCTAGCCGGCTGTAACACTCCACCAAGAAGCGACTGCGTTTCCTGAGCTGGCGCGGATATAACTTTACAGTGTAGGCTACACTTTAGTCTTACTGTAAAGCCTAGGCTAGTATTCATAGCACAGTCTAGCCTGAATTTTCTGTCTCTTTCGTTCGTTAGCCTCTGATTTGGGTAGAGTCGGCTCCTCTCTTTTAGCCAACCCTACCCAAATCAGAGGCTAACAAACGAAAGAGACGGAAATTCAGGCTAATTAAGGCATAGAGTCTAGGTCTATATCTATAGATCTAGATAGACTAGGCCCTGGCCTAGGCTAGGGTCTAGTCTAGATCTAGTCATGCTAGTGTGGCATTATGTATCCAGGTCCAGCACTTAGTTCGGATGTAGGCTAGATCTAGATAGACTAGACAAGAACAAAAAAACAAAAAAGGTGTCTCCCCCCCCCCCCCCCCTCCCCACCTCCCACTTCCCCTGATTTCGCTCTTAGGCCTATGTCATTGTGCCTTGTTTGAAATAATTAGTTTTTTTTTTCAGGATTTTATGCCACCCCTTAGTTTTATGTTGGTGAGAATTCTGGATCCAACCCTACATATGACATGGATATTTCTTTCTCTAAAGGACATGAACAAAGTTATAAACTGATAACTAATGCATGCATTTGATATTAGCAGGAACCTTACTAAGTTTCTGTTTTCTTTTAATTGTAGATGCTATGGAACAAAGAAGCAGATAATGATCACAGAAGTGCAACAAAGAGCACCAGGACCTGATCAACAAATGTATCTAATCAGGAACAGGACACCTAAGACCTAAGTTGAACTTTGGCAAGGTATGTTTGTATGAAGTTCGAAAATATTCAGGCTGTATAATCTAAGCCCATGCGAACACCACACTCGACTTGGACTATACAAAGATTTGGGGAACTGTCATCTTGTGTTGCATTATATCTTGTAATTCTCATTTATTCTCTAGCTTTTTATTTCGGTGACAAACTATGGTGTTGCTACAGTTTATTCTCTCAGCATATTAAAAGATGTACTCAAAGGTACTTTTCCTAAATATTACATTATATCTAACAAACTTTTGTTCACAAAAGTCTAGCAAATAATAACTTAAAATGAATTGGAAATTACTTTTAAAATAATTGGAAATAAATTTAAACCTTTACTCTTCTCTTCAAAAAAGGCCCTATCAGATAGACATAAGTTTATCATTTTTTAATAAAATTAAAATGCAAGACCTAAAAAAAGTGGGGAGGTACTATTTTTGAAAATCCAATATAATGCAGCAGTTTTAATCTTATTTGATTTCTCCTCTCTTTTTGTTTTTTATTATGCAGGTTGTCCCATGCAGAAGCTTTGATTCCCAGGCTTCTTTTGTACAAGTCCCTTGTCTATCCTCATCTGTTCCGGTGTCTGGGATCCCTACAACATCTCAGATGTCCAGGACGCTACTTCACAATGGGGACCACAAGAGAACCAGCAGTTTGACTGAGATGATCAGCACCTTTTAGTTGCCTACTATATCTACAACTACAAGGCACTCTGCAAGAAGACTGGGAATGGTGCACAAGATAGTCAATGGTCTCTTCGCTCTCCCTTGAAAATTTCCCCACTGCACTACTTATAGCTACTTGCGCCCTCTATATAGCAAACAATGCCTAATCGGTGCCTACTGGTCTCCCATGATCCTCTTTTTCTTATATTAATTGAGAGCTGATTTGATGAGATAACCACCTGTCAGTGACCTTGCAGGGTGGTCTAATCCCCCTGGCCAAACTAGTACAGACGGGCTTTAACAAATCACGAGCAGGAAGTACCATGACATGACCCTCCAGTTGCACCAAGCCAGAAGCGACATAGACAAGTTTGTATTTGCCCAACACTCTGTCCCAAAGTTAATGGAACTGACTTCCAGCAAATATAGTGCATGCTGACAGTCCAGCTGCCAGGGACTACTTCTGAGGCATCTACTCTCCTTATCCCTCTTAAAAACAGTCTGTCTTCCTCACACCACTTGTAATCTTTAGTATTAGTTCATCTTCGTGATAGGCTACAACGCCTTTTGAAGATTACCAGAAGAATAAGAAGAAGATATATCGAGGATCATGAAAGTAATCATATCTTCTTTTAAATGCGTGTACATGGAATATAGTTTTTTGATATTTAATCTTAAGTCAAGTTCTGACAAAAATATTAGAGATGCTGAACTGGATAGTAAATTGAAGGGGGGGGGGGGGTATAAAATGATGTAGTTCAATAGTAATACTGTAGTAATATAATTATACACTGTCGCTCATAAAGTTGGAATACTTTTGTTTTACCCCAATTTATGGAATTATTTTAAAATAATTTAAAAATAATAGATCTAGATAATAGTATACATTCTCAGATCTTATTTTTAAATTATTTATAAAATAATTCCATAAATTGGGGTAAAACAAAATATTCCAACTAATAGTAACAATAAAGACAATGATCATGATAATAGTAGTAATAAAATGATAATACAGGTAGTAGTAAAATCAACAACAATAATGTCCAATGTCAGATAAAGTACTCATAAAACTCAGTATATACCTGTTCTTTACATAATGAAATAGCATGTTGATATTATTGAATATTTTTTTCAAAATCTACAGTAAACTTTTACAACTGAAAAATTTGAATTCAAGAGACAGCCCCCCCCCCCCCCCCATCCATTTGCCATCCTTTTTGTTAATGTCATGTTGGATTTAAAAAGATCTTTATAGAAACAAAATATGTTCATAAATGAGTTCATAAATGTTAATAAATTAGTTGATACTGCTTAATTCTGTTCTTTTCATTTTCTTATTTTGTGAAATATATGTGATGATGCTGGTGATTATGATGATGATGTAGGCACTCTGTAATGATAATGCTGTATGACTGAGGTGAGATGGGGTCTGATGCAGTCTTGTGTAGAATTGAGTATGGTGTTCGACCTTTTGATGTTTGTTTATATCTGGTATCAGCGAGATAGATTTAACCATCGTTCCTAATGAGAGAGAAAGCGGAAAAGTAACAAGAGAGTGGGCAAGACTAATGTATAAATACAGTATAAAAAATGGTTTACAATAAAGATGAGGGGGGGGGGGGTTAAATAAAGAATAAGTCAATGCCAAAATGATGAAAGCATAGGTAATTGGGGTGTGGATGGGGGAGGGAGGTTAATAGAGCCTATGGAAATGTCAATATTGGAAGGGGTCCCTGTATTGAAAATGTTACTGTTGGGGGGGGGGGGCAAATTTCAAGAAAATCAGTGGCGACGAATGCAAAAATTTAAATTTCATTGGGGATGGGGCACAATATGAAGAACATTGAAGTCGAGGTGAGAATGATTGGACACTAAAAATATGAATATATCACTTGTTAAGTCGGCTAAATGATCAGTGCAGTTTTTTCTGATTTAAAAAATATTTAAGTTAATAAACGAACAAAAAAAAGAGGTAAAAAATGAATTGAGGTACCACAGTGAAATGGGGTCATTATCTTTGCCTTTTAACTGAACTGAATTTTTTTAATGTACTTTCCATCCTGGTTACAGTGAAGTTTGTGGCCCCAACTAAGTCAACCATTTAAAAGTTTATTAAACCCCCCCCCCCCCCCCCCCCCCCAACACACACACCTCCCCAACTCTGCATGACCTTTGTTCTACATTTATCCGGCCCAATTAAGGATTATGTCAATCTAGTAACGCATGCGCATTGTCTTTTTTTCATTGCGATAATATGCTAATAAGTGGAAAAGAGCTCATGAATATTCCAAATTTTAATTTAAATATTTTGCGCGCTACGCGCAGTCCAAAATCCCCATTTCGCTGGTGCACTAAACATTTGTCGTCTTCATAGGCTAATACATGAAAAGTGGAAGCAGTGTGCACTTTTGACCCTCCAAAATCTCCCCATGGCTAGACGGATGCAGAAGCGGAGTTGAACCCCCCTGTTATGAGCTTTGTTTTCAAGTCGAGTTTTCTTCATTATCAGTGCTTATAATATTGTTTATCCCGAAACTTTATATTGGGCCTCTTAAAACAAATATAACTTATCATCATATCCTTGTTTTTAATCACAGTAGTATATAACACATTTTACTCCGAACCGATGGAGGGAAATTCTTGAATCGCTTCATGGCACAATAATTTTGTTTGAGTGTGCCATGGATTAAAAGTGTTAATAAAACTTAATAACTTATGTAGCCTATAGGCCTAGCCCTATGAAGGCGAATTATTAAAGGTAGAACCTAAGGATGTCATTTTTTTAATTCCTAAGACTTTGTTTATTATGCACAAAATTAACTTCATTTCTTTTTCTTGGGGGGGGGGGGGGGTCACGGAAAGAGGGGTTGACCCCATCAGTGGCATACGCATGATTTTTTCAAGGTGGGTGTTTTGGAAAATTTGGAAATCGCGCCGACCAATATTAAGGGGGTAGGGAATATTCACAACAACAACAAACAAACAAATCAACAACAAAAATGAGGGGGGGGGTTAACCCCCAAAATCTTTTCTTCGTAGAGAGCACTCGAAAATCAATCGATATTCACTCCTAAACAAGTGATCACTGACGTCACTCCTAAGAAAGTGAAAATAGAGTGAAAATGCACTCTTTTTTTTAGAGAGAGTACGATTGATTCGCAATTCGATGTCAAAGGCTTAACGAATCCTTGCCTCAGAATTAATATCCGTTTCGTTTATTCTATTCTATCACGGTGGCATACAAAGTTAAATGAAACATACATGATTATAATTATATAGCTTTGAAGGCGAGAAATCCAAACAAGCCCTAATATAATATATATGTAAATAGGAAAAGGAATAGAAAAAAGATAATAATATAATAATAAACAGAGAAGGAAAATAAACGAGTTGTTTTGTTTGGCAAGACATTGATCTACCTTTGCCACACTCCACCCAGGTGAAGTAAATGGGTACCTGGTAGGAATTTATTCCTTGAAATTGAAATTGAAATGCTAGAGCGCCGTATGGCAGCCGTGCTAAAGCCCGGGTAATAATCGGGAGCGTCAGGAGGGTCAAATCTGACTGACATGAGCGCTACAAGAACCCATTATTATTATTATTATTTTTTTTTTTTAAATATATTTCACAGATTTTAAAGGCTCCTTATGAAAGCACAGTAGGCCTAATTTGGCGTTTACTCCCTCGAACTGTACTCACTTGCTGTACTTATTTTGTTACTTTTTAGTAGCTCATAAATATAATCATTATAAATGGGCCCATATTTCAAAGAATGAACTTACCAACATCTCGAGTTTATTTTCAATGAGGTTTTTAAAAGTTTTGAAGGTGGTCAAGACGCCCTCCCTCTAACCGAAAAAGATGGAATAATAATAATATTCCGTTTTTATATATAGCGCTCAATACATCGATCCAACGACGGATGTGCCTATAAGCGCTCTACAGATTACCCCGATCATCGGATTCAGGCTTATACCCGCACACAATTTGTGCACATTTTTCACTCCCTGCATGGGGATCATTCCAGCCAGTCGCCATTTTACAAGCGCACACGTCTTGCTCGTCCAAATACATGAACTTTCGCATCCTATACCGGGTACCCATTTAACACCTGGGTGGAGAGTAGCAAGTGCAGGTAAATATCTTGCCAAAGGATATTAGTGCCGTGTCGGGATTCGAACCCTCGACCTTCGCATCTCCAGTCAAGCGCCTTAAACCACTTGACCACGACACTCAGGCGGCAGGGACGGAGAAGGAAGACATTACCAAAAAATTGTCAGGATTTTGTCTTCTTCAAAACTGGCTTGTCACAGAAGTTACGGACCTGAGAATCCGATCCTGTTGTATTCTTTTGAAATACAGGTATTATTTTCCCCATTATGATTAAGGATTGGTCTGTTTCGATCCGACCTGTTTATTTCTATAATTATGAATATGACATGGGTAAACAAAAAATGTTTTAAAATGTTCCAGCTATATATACCTAGTTTGTTTGTCTGTTTTAAAATGATGTTATTGTTGACCATATCGATTTTGCCAAACATTAAAGCTAATCTTGAGGACTTGAGCTCTGGTATGTGAATCGTATTTTTAGAGAAAATTGCTATATGATTTATTCTGGATTGTTTATCCTGCAGTAGATTGGTTATTTGAACCAATGCAATGTAAACAAACGCACACAAAATCACTGGGCATCATCTTCGATAAAAACCTCAACTCCCATTTGCACATATCGACCAATGTTGGGCCTACTTTAATACACGGAATGCTCATTAGACATTACTCAGCCACTATGCATTTTCTACCAAAATTGTTTGGCACATGTAATTTATCTGTATTCTTGAACATTCAGTGTAATTAACTTTCGTTGGATTCTGTGAGAATTTATTTTGTACATCGATCATGAATGGTCTGACAAAGGGATCAAAATTCAATGAAATGATTAGGGACAACTTCGGGACAGATTCATCAACTTTACCACCAACATGGAAAAGAACATTTAGATGAAGAGCGCCACCTGCACACAAACTCTCTCTGAATAAAATTTATTTTAAACAAAATGAAGGCTACCCTTCACTCCGGGGATTGAACATGATAATCATTGGCTTAGCGTAGGTGTAGAACAAAGGTATAACCCCCGGGTTCAGCCACGGAAGGGGCACCGGAGTCGTTGAAAGAAAGAGAGAGAGAGAGAGAGAGAGAGAGAGAGAGGGGAGGGGGGGGGTACCACGTTGCCCACTGAAGGGATGAAACACAATAGACTCGACAAAATCGTCTTGCAAGGGGGGCGGGTGGGTGGGTCGTATTGAGATATTTTCACTTTTTGCATTGATCCCTAGTTTTAAGGGGCAAGATTTTTTTTCTAGGGGCGTCGTCATGTTTGAGACTATACCAAGGTCATTGAGAAATGTCGCAATTAATTAAAAATGAGCCTTAATATAGCTATTTAGCTGTTTCTTTGTAACAATCCCAGAGATCGAGTGGCGTGACGTGACTCAGGCCACCCCAATCACACACACTTTTTTTTTATTTTAACAATTTTGTTTTATTTCTCCAGATGTGTAATACAAACCATGACATACAATTGAATAAAATAAACGTGTTCAATATTGATGCTTTTACATAAACATAATTAAACACAAACTTATTTGCAGTATAATATAACTTAACAACAAAGTAAACGTATAAGTACCTAAACATAATATGTCAATTGTAAATGTTATTTACTTATATATTACAAAAAAAACAAATCTGGAGATAATTTTACTGAAACAATCCTGCCCCCTCCCTGCCCCCTACATCACACAGACATACTCACCCTCTATCACACAAACATACTCACCCACTCACACACATACTCACCCACCCACCCACCCACCCCCCCCCCCACACACACACACACACAGTACTCACTCAGTGGATGTCTGCCAACATTCTCAACTTAAGAAAAATATACTAAATAAGTTATCCAGGCCGCAAAATCGAGTTACGCTTTTAACAAGCTCACGGTGGAGAAGAAAGCAAATCTTAATTAATCTTAAGCTGCTCCCACTTTAAAAAATGTGATCCTAGCTTTCCCATTTTAATTGCTATTTTCTTTTCCTCATCCCTATACTTAAAAATGCTTTTTTTCATCTTTTCTAAAGTTAGTACTCGCCCCCCCCGATCTTGACATAAATGTAACATACTTCACCATGAAAATGATAGTATTACACATTTTTATTCTATATGAACTACCTACCAACCCAACAAATATATCTCGCCATTCTAAATCTTTAATTTCATCTAACTCAAAAAGTTGTATTAAAGCCTGCCATAACCTTTGAACGCTCCCACAAGATAAAAATAAATGTTTGTATGTTTCTATTTCCTGCTTACAAAACGAACATAAATTATCACCAACAAAACCAAATCTATGAAGATGCTCATTAGTGTATATGGCTCCATGCAATAATTTAAATTGAAATTCACGTTGTTTTCTAATGAGTATAGTAATTCTTGGTCTAACAAATATTTCTTTTAATTCTTTATCTATAAAATCATAATCATTTTGCCCATCCCTTACCTGCAAATCATACGTTCGTTGCAGTACTTTGATGAAATAATCATAGATTGTTCTTGAACCCACATCCACAAACTGTATTTTTTTACTAGAAATATGGAAATAAGTATTAAAGCTTATCAAATCAACCTCGAGGAATTCTATTAACCCTGAATCATCCTTCCATAACCTGGGTATCGCATCATAAATATCAATAATCATAAGCAAATTATTACCTTTCATACCGAGGTTCATAAAATATTTAACAGGCTTAACATGACCTTTCTCAACCAAATGATTCAGTTGAACAATCCCTCTTTCAAACAAGTATCTATCAAATATACTTTTTCCATTTATACATATATTCTGATTATTAAAAATAATTGGATTAATATAACCCTCCAAATATCTTAAATTACTTGTCTCTTGCCATGCTTGCAACATTTCCATATAGTATGGTGGAATATCTAAAACGAGTTTAATCTTGTTTAAATCATAATCACATAAAAAAATAAATCTACCACCCACAAACTGTAAGCAATGATCAAAAAACAATTTCCATCCCAAACTTTTCTCTCCATATAAAAGACGTTTTATCCACATTATGCGCTGTATTTTAACGGACATTTCAAAATTAATCATTCTTAATCCTCCAAAGTCATAATCCTGATACATTATTGCCCGTTTAATTCTATCTTTCCCCCTCCATATGAATTCAAATGAAATTTTTGCAACTTCTTTATATACCCAATGAGGGACAATAACGAGAGATGAACACACACACACACACACACACACACACACACACACACACTCTCTCTCTCTCTCTCTCTCTGTAAGGGGGTGCATGATGTGACAGACCCCCGCCCCCTCCTCCCCCCCCCCCCCCACTCCGGGGTCGGAGGGACCACAAAATCTCCGGTAAAGGGTTACTTTTTGCACGACAAAGTCGGGCCCGAGAATTGTTAAAAAAAAGGGGTGTATTTAATTGACTTTTCACCCGGAGATTTCTTTAAATAGGTTTTTATTTTCCTTCTCTCTCTCTCTCTCTTTGGATTCCTGAGAAATTAAAAAAGGGGGTTACAAAATATCAAAAAGTAGGGGTGCTTTCAAAGGGAGAGAACAGGCATAAGCGTACCCTAAATAACACTGAGTGGGAGGGGGGGCGGGGATAGACCCTATAATATTCATAAAAGGCCCACTTATACCCATACAAAAAAAATTGTCACAGCTTGGGCAACACTTATACATCATCACCATCCCTGGTTGTGTGTGTGTCAGGGGGGGGGGGGGCGGCTCACAATAAACATCATGCATGTTGTGTTAGAAATTTCCTTAAAATTGCGTGATATACTACTCTGTTTTAGATCTTGCCCTTGAATATGAGTTATTATTTTCTACAGAACAATACTAATGCTTTATAATCATCTAGTCTCAGTTAAGTACAACTCTGAGGCAAAATAAATAATAAAGATGTAGTTTTGCCCTCGGTCGGGCGACCTTTTTTTCTCCCTTTGAGCTGATATTTTCATTAAACATGTTTATATTCTAAAAAACGGCAAAACATGAATGAATGAATAAAAAGCCGACCATCAACTTAAAGATTTTGGGTCGGTCATGAAAAGCAATACATCAACTTTTTTGTTAGCCTAAGATGATAAAATGATTAAAACCATTCCACGTTTTTAAACGTCCTTAGAATGGGTATACAGCTTTTCTGTCAAATAAACCCTTTTCTGCCAAATAAAACCCATTACAAAAAAATTAGTATTGGATTTTAGGATCTAGCCGCACCAGCCGTCCAGACCCCCCCCCCCCCCCCCCCAACCTTCCCCGATATACAAGACAAAATGAAAAGGGGGGAGGGGTCAGGTACCACATGAAAGCATGCATGTTTGAACTAGAACGTAATGTATTCGTTTTCGGAGAAGTTATCTGTGAAAAACTGCTCTAGCGAGCGGAAACTGGACAGGCTCGGGCAGGTTACGGTCTAGTACGTACGTACCGTACCCGTTCGTACTGTAGCGGTATACTTCCGGGTTTGGCAAATGAATCACTTCGAAGTATACAGTACGAGTACAAACACGAACAGTGTCGTCTGTATCCGTTTGCAAAAGGAGAACTAATAATTGGATTTATGCCTTGGAATTCAGCATGACATCACACGGATCTAGTAACAGCAATGGGCCTATGCACAAAATTGTCGTCGTTGGTGGAGGAGGTGTTGGGAAAAGTGCCATAACGATACAGTTTATACAGGTAAAGTTACAAAGTCAGTAAAGGATGCATCCAGATTTTTTGAATGAATTTGGTGCTGTGCAATGGTGCGTGTAACGGACTGTAGCCAGTCAGTACCCCGGCTACTCCGGCCTGATATCCGAGCCGAGCTCCCTGGTCTCAATTTTGTCGGGCATTCGGCTCAGCTACAATATAGGAGCATGTTTGATAACTTTTATTTTTCCATGCCTTTCCTTTGCAATCACTGTCATCTTAACTCATGGATGAAATATAGTAGATGTTTCTGTATAGACAACCAATTCTACTTTCTGACAGTTAACTTGGGTTTTTTCATTTTAAAAGAGAAGGTTGAATTGAGTTTTGGGAAGAGGCCGGTGAACATTAAATGTGTGAGCGTTATCATTGTTATTATGCAAGTGTGGAAGAACATCAGATAAAACATGTTCTCTGAAAAGCATGGCTCTTCAAATGTCTTCATATTCTAAATATGTCATTTAACATCGTAAAAATCATGACGGATTTTTACGCCTCGTGTTCGTGCAGTCCCATGTACAACTTTCTGTGTACAGTGTTTGTTACTTTACCAAGACTTGGCCAAATTTCTTATCATTTTGATGATTCCAGAACCTTGCAATACACACAAATACTTGTATGCTAGATGATCAACCTTTTCTAGATCTAGTCGATTCCACCGTTCCTTTCACAATGCAATCGCATGACCTCAGCTCAACTTAGTTTAAGACGACAATGAATATTGACCAACTTTAAGTTTTTTCAATCTTATTGTCACATGGTATATTCTCGTTGTCATCTTGCCAGGTTGTGTTGCAGTTGCATGCTCGTCGATGGCAATGTGTACAAAAGCATTTTGGGGTCATATTTTGTTATTGCATTTGCAGGGAAAGCACAACTCACAAGCGTGTTCTTTCATGATTTTCATGCCCCCGAACTCATCTGTAATCATAATGGCTCAATTGGTAAACTGTTTTTTTCTCACAATATTTACAACTGAAGTTGATTGCAACTATGCGTTGTGGCGCGCGCCTGTAATCCAGCTAACAATGGAAGTTACAAACTGATTCAGCCGAGGACGCAGTCTCAAAACTGAGTCACGTCTTTCGGATGGTGACGTTTAAAGGTCAGTCCCCAGACGTAATAATCATATCTGATTGATACACGTCTGTAAAAACTCGATACACACACACACATTGCAGCAAAGTTGGGTCCCGAAGGAACTGGCGGAAGTGGTAAAGAGAAGTGGATTGAGATTTGAGATGGTTCAATCACCTGTTTAGAAGTGAAGATGATGAACCTGTGAAAAGAGCTTGGGATCCGGAATTGGATAGCATACATGTAAGACTGCAGTAAAAGAGGGAAAGGAAGACCAAGGACTTCATGGAAATATATGGTGAAGAAAGACTACATGTAAGTAAAAAAGAAGTGGAGGGCGGGAGTGTCATTATGGCATGAAAGTCAGTAACCCCTTGCAAGATGGAAAATGATGACTTTAAGAATGATGATGATGATGTATTGTTGATGATGAAGATGGTGATGATGATAGTGATGAGGAGGAGGAGGAGGAGGAGGAGGGGGGGGGGGACGACAAGGATTGTGTTGAAGAGGACTGCCATTAGAGACAATCCTAACACAGTGGGAAACGCATAATTGATCAGCTGTCCATGTGTGTCACTGAACACCAGCTTGTTTGAAACGGTAGTCAATGACTCCCCATGAAACATGTGACCCCATGTGAAGAATCAAGCAATTGAAGTGTACATCTTTACTGAATATTTACACCTCAGTCGCTCGATATGCTCTGGGATACAGGGCAGTGTATTGGAGCTCAAGTGTATTTAATAATGCGTGATTGCGTGTATTAAATTTTATCAAATTTTCAAGTCAGTAATGATATGTACATGTACATGTACAGTGTAGATTATTAAAGATAGTATTTTACTTAGCATTACTTAGCTTATCTTGTATTCAGATCTCATTTGAGCATTTACATGTAAGTTGTGGAAGTCGATTTTTAAGGTACATTGTAGAATACTTTTATACTGATAATCATTGTAAACAATGTTAAATTGTCAATCCAAAATAATGTACAATTAATGCGTCGCATTAAATGTGCGCTAATTCTTGTGCGCAGCGTACATGTATGTTGACTGCGTATCGAAACCATAAGCCTGCGATTCAAGGTCTCCAAATTATTGGCTTAAGTCTGCTAGGGAGCTGTCTTAAATCTAGGGTGAAATACTCTTTATAGCCAAAAGCTTCAACTGAATAACAAAGTTGGCTAAGTATTTTATTTAAGCCGAAAACTAAGTAAAATACTCATATTTCTGACAAAGGTTCTTATTGAATACCAGCCCTGGCTTTCAATCTGTATGTACAGGTAGTCACATGTAAATTCTACATGATTGTATGCTCGTGTCCATTTGTATGTTGTCAGGTGTCTATTTTTAAAGATCATCTTCACATGAAATTTGTCATTTAAAATGATCTACATGTACATAAAATTCAGTATCTATACCTAGAAGTGCTATACTGTACAGAGTTACAAAGCACTATTTTGATGATCAATTATATTATCTTGCATAAATATTTATTATTATTGCCATAACATACATGTACATGTACACTCTTCCTTTGAATTTTCTATGGATGAATGCATCTATAGAGGATGAATGCATACTATAGAGGATGAATGCATCTATAGAGGATGAATGCATATATAGAGGATGAATGCATCTATAGAGGATGAATGCATCTATAGCTCAGGATGAATGCATCTATAGAGGATGAATGCATCTATAGCTCAGGATGAATGCATCTATAGAGGATGAATGCATCTATAGCTCAAGATGAATGCAGCTATAGAGGATGAATGCATCTACAATGTATAGAGGATGAATGCATCTATAGAGGAAGTATAGATATTTCCTCATGCAAGTTCAAGTCCAAGGCTACATTTATTTCAACCACATCAAGCAATCCTGGTACCGGTAAACAAGCAATGAATTATAATTTTGATCATCAACCTGTAAGTTGGGGCTTTGATCGGATCGGAAGATCGGAGCGACACCCTCGCACCTGTGATCGGTATTGGCAATTTTTTATTTATTTTTTTTTTTTAATGCCAAAAATTGTCAAGGTTTTGGCTATCAAATGCTTTAACAAAATTCATAGCTGGTATTATTTTGTGATTTGGAGTTATTGTAGATCATGTTGATATTTAGTGCCTTTTCATGACTTTGAAATTAATAATATTGGTCTTAGAGAAGAGGCAAAACATGCGGGCCGCTATCTTGGATTATAATGCATGCCTACATTATAATCCAAGATGGCCCAAAACTTGAAAATTTTCGGCATAAAAAAAAAAAATTATTCCAATTTTTTCCTGATCATTTTAATTGATCACCGATCAGAAAAGATTATCCGATCACATCTGATCAGCTCAAGATTGGCCCCCGATCCGATGATTGGTTACAGGCCTACAGTGGATGAGTCTCTGGACTGTGAAGCACAAGGTGGGGGGGGGGTTCAAATCCAGCCCTGTCACAATTTAGTAATGTCCTCTGGCAAGGCATTAATCTACAGTTGTCGCACTCCACCCAGGGGAGGTACAAGTACCTGTAAATGGGTACCTGGCAGGAACAAACTTCCTTCCTTAAAGGTAATACAAAGTTTCGGGAAATTTTGAAAATTGGGTGGATAGTGAATCTTTACAATTTTGATATATTGGATGCCTCTGTGGATGTATTACAGGATAAGCACTAAAAAAATTAGCCCCTAAAACACTTCTGTTTTCAAGAAATATTGAATATAAAAATTTACCGGTGCTCCTGGTAAATTTTGATAAATTTCAAATAGCGCCTATGGCCGTACAATGGTAGCTGCGACCATGGAAATCTCAGAATATGTACAGTAGTTGTGATATATAATTTCCAAACGGGAATAGCTAATCGGTCGATTTGAGTCAAGAAACATTGTTTCAAAGCTAAATTAATATATTGACCTTGAGAGGGAGCTATACAACATAAAGAGTTTATTATTTATAATTTCATAACTTCAGACTCGATTTCAACCGCGACAATGATCAATGAATATTGTTGGAACGCATGTATGTCTGATTCCAATATTTAAATTTGAACCGAATTCATGACCCCATACCAAAACTTTGTAATACCTTTAAATTTGCTAGAGCACTGTAATAGCAGTCGTGCGAATGCCAGGGTAATAATGATGGTGTGCCAGGAGTGGTAACGTTCCAGACATGAGCACTGTACAAGACTCTACTAGTAGTAGTGGTAGCGGTAGTGGTGGTGGTGGTAGTGGTGGTAGTGGTAGTGGTAGTGGTGGTGGTAGTAGTAGTGGTAGTGGTAGCGGTAGTGGTGGTAGTGGTGGTGGTAGTGGTAGTGGTAGTGGTGGTAGTGGTAGTGGTAGTGGTGGTAGTGGTAGTGGTGGTGGTGGTGGTGGTGGTAGTGGTGGTGGTGGTGGTGGTGGTAGTGGTAGTGGTGGTGGTGGTAGTGGTAGTGGTGGTAGTGGTAGTGGTAGTGGTGGTGGTAGTGGTAGTGGTACTGGGCCCCGTCTTACAAAGAGTTACGATCGATCCAAATCAATCGTAAGTCCTCCAATCAATCGCAAGTTTGCAGTCTCCTATCTCTTATGTACATAGTTACGATTGATATCAATCGCAAATAACTTACGATTGATATCAACTCTTTGTAAGACGGGGCCATGGTATACATGTAGTTGTACAATGTAGTACTTTAACTGTAGTAGTACCAGTAGTATTGTTGTCGTTTGGAGAGAATCATTTTCGGTCCTTCTAATTGATTGATAAAGGTTTGTTGAAAAAGATTGACTGAGCTGTTATAATTTGGCAATAGGCCAATAACTGGTACACAATCATATGACAGTAACATGTGACATATGATTCAATCGATAACCAACCCAGTTCAATCATTGTTGATATTACTCAAGATCACACGACTGAATAACTCACATAAAGTCCAAGGATATTTCATGAGACTTTACTTCTAGCTCTCAGATCTAGCCTGTTTATACAAAACATACAACGCGGCCATTTCTTTGCACATTGTGTAGTATTGCCATTCCTACATCCAGACTGTAAACTTGAGGTCAGGATATTACAATGATTTGTATATGATGTGAACTTTGTGTATATTGCAGAGTACAGTATGTCCATGTACAGTGTACATGGTATTAACCCCTTTACATGTAATGTTCAACAAAAGTGTGTACCGGTACATACATGTACATGTACATAATATTTTCTTTCATTCGTAATTTTATATACCGGTATAACATATTTTGGAAAACAATGTTTATCTTATTCATTTATTATTTTGTATATATTTTATGTAATCAAGATTAATACAATATGTATTACTTGTTCTTATTGTTGTTGCTGATAAACTCAAACTCAAACTCAATAAACATGTACAGTACATACATGTATATATAAATCATAATTATCGTTATTATAATTGAAATATAATTTTTTGTTCCTGTTCTTTATCTTCCTCACTGCAGTCCTACTTTGTAACCGATTACGACCCAACGATAGAAGACTCCTACACCAAACAATGCGTCATAGATAACACCGTATGTAAATTAGACAGTAAGTGTCATAATAATAATCTTTTAAAGTCCACTACAAATTTTATTAAGTTAAACCGAAAATGGAAATTCTTTTTACTCAATTGATCGTGAGCCCGGCAGCCCCAGAGCAGTGCCAGATCGATGTTGCTCTATCCCCTATTGTAGAATGCCAAACAAGGTAGCAGCAACTCCCGTCTTTTAACATCTTTTAGTATGACGCGGCTGGGGTTCGAACCCACGACCTCCCGGTTGTGAGGCGGACGCTCTACTGACTGAGCCAACACACCAGTATAATAACAAGTCATGTCAAAGTTCAAACATGTACAAGTTCAAAGTTCAAACAAAATTGTGTGAAAATTGTTTGACATTTTGAAATACAAGTGCTTACATGTATGTACATGTTTCCCCCGGCCCCCCACTCCGAGAACGGACGGACCCCATGCGTGTTACCAAAATGTCCTTTCGTAACAAAAGAAAATGGTCGACCCGTATTGACTTTACACACCGGACTTCAAGGCCCTTCCGGCTCTGAACAGATGATTTGTTCAATGTTTACTTTTCATGTTTGATTTTCCTTGTTACTAAGAAATTTGAATACATGTGTTAAAAATTATTAGCTTAATATCAATAGAGTACTAAAGTACTAAGGTCGTATTTGTTTGTCGTCTCGGTTACTGGTTCTAAACAACAGCGCCTATGACTATGTATGAGGTTCACTGTGAAATCATTCAAGCAACGAGCTGGAGCAAACAATTCACAGTTTGGGGCTGGTGTCATCACTACACCATTATTTATTTTGCACAAAATGGCTTAGAACCAGTAAACTTGACAACTTGGCAGTACATGTGTATGTCTGATTATTATTAACGTCATACTTTGGTACTCTATGCAGAGCACCGGTTTCATGAGGAAGCTAGGGTTACATTGTTTGGCAACGGTGTAATGTTAGAGCGCCATAATAGCAGCCATGCTAAAGCCGGAGTAACATTTCCAAAGCTCTTTTGAAGCGCAAAGAGAGGTTTTAATGTAATATGCGACCTTGTGCGCTATATACAAGAACCAAATATTATTATAAAATGCTAGAAAAAAAGACCTTTCATGAAAGTTTCATGTTGCAGAAGTTCCTGGTTTTTAATGCACAGTATTGTGTCTGAGCATGAGACTATCCGGTTTAAAGTTTAAAGGGCTAATTGAGTTCTTGTTTCAGACCGTAAATGTCTTCAAAGTGCCTGGTTATCACTCCTGTTCTTATTTATGACATTTGTAGTGCTCTTTTAGGACCTAAAATTGCTATGAAGATAATTTTAGACCCCCAAATGAGTGAAATTTATCCAAGTTGATCATACCAATTCAGCTACACTTTCAAAAAAATATGGTGACCGTTTATTAATTTATTAATAATAATCACAATACACGGGTCGGCTGGTTGTGGGTACCGGTATTATAACCAACACCAAAAAGCCCTCTGCAACAAAACTCAACCATCCCTTTAAACCTATGGAAGGGGAGAGTTTGAACTCTGGGGGAGGATTCCGAGCAGGTTACTGGTTAGCTGGCGGGTTGATTTCACATTGCGTGCATTCCTCGTGAGCAGATAACAAGACTCAAATAGCAACCCGTCAATTAAAGCTACTGTGTACTACCGTGTGCTTATCACAACTGTACTGTATGTTGTCTCTAAATTTGGAGGACAGGTGTGAAACTGAAATATCAGCTCTGCTCAATCAAATTGGCTATACTTTCCTTTCAGTTTTTTCTTCTCTTTAATAAAATTAGAATTTATAATGTACAGTGCACTCGCATATTTTTTTAAATTTCAAATCCTTTGCAGGAAAAATAAGAGATTTTGCAATCAAATCCATGTTGCCAATTTAAAGATTCCCTTGCTTATGTTTCAATCGGGAAATTCATCAATTATATGAGATGCCTTTCGCATTTGAACTTTTGACATGAATGTGAAAATACATACATGTTGAATTGTTCATTAATTTAGTTTAAAATTAATTTAGAATGAAAAAAAAAAAAACACAACGGACAAGAGAGAATGAGAGTGCGATTTCAATTTCTTTCACTGCTCAGAGGAATTTCAAAATATACCCTTTATACCAAGTTTGTACTTTTTAAAGTATGTGAACAATTAATTTGTTGTGGTTTAAATGTTTTGTGAGAATGCTTACATCTTTAAGGATTCAACAGAAGCCACAATTCAACCAGTCTACAGATTTTTTCTTGAGTGACAAAAAACAAAAACATCAAATTTACAAGGAGTACAAATCATACATGTACAGAAGCCAAAGTATTCACAGAAGTTTTAATACCAAGTAGTGAACTAAAGTTATCAGCAAAGCATGTCAAAATAAGTCAATATTTAAATTTAATCTAACATCATTTTGGCCTTGGGTAATTGTTACATGTATGTGTACAATGAGTCAGTTAATTACACTAAGTGTTGTTTGCATATCAATTGCCTACCTTTTGTATTTGTTTTAAACAACATACATTGTACCAGGTACATGTTGATGCCCGAAAAGGGATGTGAATAGACCAAGCAATGCATGGCAGACAGTCATGTGATGTTTTATTGGTTGTTTTGGCCCTTGGTATTATTGCTACTGTACATGTACTGTATACTGTACATATCGCTTTTATATGCACTGAGTCATTGATTTACACATGTTTAAAGATAAACTTGAGTTCTGGTAATGCGATTGCATTGTGAAAGAAAAGGTGTGGAATGGATCAAGAAAGTAAATATCTAAAGTGACCGGTTATACTCATTTTCTCCAATAGACTGTTACAAAAAACCGTTAGGAAAACGAAAAATGAAATTTTTATATTCAATCAAATCATAAATATCTTGATAATCAGACAGCCGATCGGCTTGTAAAAGTCATGGGGTTCCTGACTGACCTAATGGTTTATAATTATGATTGCAGCATGAGCTAAATCAAGAATTTTGTTTCAGAATCTGAGACAAAAGGCCTGTCCTCATCAGCTCGAGATTGCCATTGCCAAATATCCCGCTATTTGAACTATCCCGATCGCAAATTATCCAGTTTAATCGCGTCTTCATCAGACCAAAGTAGCAATTAGCGGGATATTTGGTCGAGACAATCATCCCAAGATATCTTGGGCTAAAATAGGCAAAATATCCAGCTACCGGTATTTGTCCGGTGCATCCTCACCAGCCCAAAGACTCGCAATACAATGTATGTGCGAAAGCTGAGCAAAAAAAAAAATAGAATATAAAATTGCCCAAAAGAAAAATAAGTTACAAGTCCATTTTAAGAAATGGTCTATCAAGTTTAACTGAAATTGAGTAGTAGTCTTGCAAAGCTCTGTTGTCATTAACATCCTCATTGACTTTTTGTAATGTAAACTTGCCCCCTGGGAAAGTATGTGAGTGTGAATGTGTGGGTGTGGGTGTGTATATGTATATGAGTGCATGAGCGGGTGCCTGTTTTGTAGTTTTAAAATGATATTATATATTATATTGTTGCTTTTACTCTGTTCATTTTTCAGAAATAATAATTGAAACAGAAGAATTTTTGTTTTTAATCTCTAGCTAATTTCTTGAGCTCGAATTTCAAGTCTCGAACTGATAGGGACGCGATTTGTAACTTCGGGATTATTTCCCAAATCAGAAATAGCAGGCAATTTGGCTATCTCGAGCTGATGATGACAGGCCTATATTGATACCCAATCCCTTTAAGTTTAGGCCATGACTCATTCGTGTAGCTTCCTACTGGGATCAGTGGGAACTTGAACCAGCCGAAGAGGTACTTTGTGGTGTCTCCAAAATTGTTATTCTAACCAAAGAGGAAGTATTTGCCGCTTTACTGCCCATTTTTTCCTATTTTTGAGTGGGTCTTCACTTGCTTGTGTCAATGTGAAAGATAATACATGATATGTTTGATCCTTTTCAGAAAGAAATTATGCATTGATTATAGCGGAAACCTCCCCCTCCCCCCCCCCCCCCCCCACCCACCATTTTCAATGTACTACAGCCCAATGCATGTACATGTACTTGTAGAGGGAGAGAGAGGGATAGGGAGAGAGAGAGAAAGAGAGAGAGAGAAAGAGAAAGAGAGAGAGGGATAGAGAGTGGGGGGAGAGGGTACATTGTAGATGGAGAGAGGGGGAGAGGGGAGGGGAAGAGAGTGGGAGATGGAGGGAGGGAGAGAGAAAAATACAGAGAGGGAGAGAGGGGGAGAGAAAGGGCCCTGAGAAAGAGAGAGAGAGGAAGGGAGTGGGCGAGAGAGAAAGAGAGAGAGGGATAGGGATAGAGAGTGGGGAGAGGGTACATTGTAGATGGAGAGAGGGAGAGAGGGGGAGAGAAAGGGGAGAAAGAGAGAGAGGAAGGGAGTGGGCGAGAGAGAAAGACAGAGAAAGGGGAGCTGTATGGTAGTCCTCCTCCTAGATCAATGTCAACTCCTTTCTCTTGGGTTCACATCAAAATGGAAACGTACACATGGGTTCAACACCTTGGTGTGAACAAGACGTTTAAAGATAATGTTGCTACATACATGTATAGTGAAAGATAGATACATGTACATGTATGTTTGCTCCTTTTCTAAAAATGTTGCTGTAATTTGATTAACCCAACAATTTTTTTCCATCATTTTTAATTTTTTTTTTTTTTTTAATGCACAGTCCTCGACACAGCTGGGCAAGATGAATTTAGTGCAATGAGAGAGCAATACATGAGAACAGGAGATGGTTTCCTGCTCGTCTTCGCCCTCACCAACAGAACAAGGTAATAAACAGAGATCTGCAAGATGGTTTTTTTTCTGTTAAATACAGGGTTGAAATTGCTAAAGATGGAATAACCATCTTTTATTTCAACCCCCACTGAGTTTGTTCACATTTTGTTATTGTGCATTGCTATTTCCTTCTTTCGGGAGGTATTTTCGTTTGTATTGAAAATAAAACTCAATGCCATTTCCTTCTTAAATACGTTTACCGGTAACTCTTTTTATCAATGCTTTTTTATTGAGTTTCATGTTTGAAAATACTGATATCTATCTAATTCTGTTTGAATGAATGCAATTGTGTATTGCCATTACCTTCTTTAATACATGTAACTCTTTAATCAATGATTTTAATGAGTTTTATGTTTGAAAATACTGATCTCTATCTATCTCTCTTTGAATGAACGAAATTGAACAAAGAATATAACAATTGTCTAGCTGATAGGCCATTGTTGTTGCACATATGATCTACAGTGTATATCTCCAAGTTTCTCTCTTTCTCTCGCAGTTTCTCTCTTTCTCTTTCTCTTTCACTCATGATTTCCCTTGTTTCCTTCCTGTCTTGGACCCATGTTCCCATCTAGTTTTGATGAAATCTACAAGTACCACCGACAGATCCTTCGAGTAAAGGACAGGGACGAGTTTCCTATGATCCTCATCGGAAACAAAGCAGATCTAGAGGACAGTAGAATAGTAAGTACCCGCCGCCATTTTGTTTGAGATTTTTGAAGGCCACCATCAGACAGGCAGCCATTTTGTTTTTTGATTGGGATGAGTTTTCCATGGTTCCCATCAGAAACAAAGCAGATTTTTTTGTTGGCCTTTTTTTAAGTACCGGTAGGCAAAAACAGTGCCATGTGCCAAGAAATGTTGAGCTTTAAATAAGAAGATGGGGCAACATTTCTGCAAGACTATTATTAAGACCGTATTGTACAGCGTGTAATTATTGAATTCAATAAATACATCTTCTGAGGTAGGAACAAAAACCTATACGAATTGTGACCATTATTTCCTAATCATTCCTGCACCAGTAGTGCTATTTATACTAAATGTTTTTGTAAAGATATATATAGATATATGATTATGATATAAATATATTCATGTATATAGAATTTCCTTGTTGTTACACCCTGTAAACCAAGGTTTGGATAATGTAAAAGAGGAAGTTTGGAGAAGTAAATTTTGCATGTGTTTGTGG
Organism: Strongylocentrotus purpuratus; assembly: GCF_000002235.5. Classification (NCBI taxonomy): domain Eukaryota; kingdom Metazoa; phylum Echinodermata; class Echinoidea; order Camarodonta; family Strongylocentrotidae; genus Strongylocentrotus; species Strongylocentrotus purpuratus. The sequence goes on along the minus strand of NW_022145602.1, from coordinate 5,397,418 downwards.
AAATCACAAGTGCATTAATAGCAAGAGGGAAATAAGAGAGTGAATTTGTTTGTTGCATAAAACCTTAACGCAAAGAGTGTCGGTTTACATGCGCATTGTAGATTGCAAAATTATCAGTCCTTATGCCAGAGTCTCTTCAGTTTTGGCCCCAATTACAGTATTCCCCCCCCCCCCCCCACTCCGGGAATGGAGGGACCGCATGCATGTTCCCAAAATCTTTGGTTCTTAACGATCTTAAAGATCTACCCGTATTGACTTGACACACCGGACTTACAGTATGCTGAAAGGGGGGGGGGGGGGGGGGGGGGGTGCTGAAAAGGCTTGTATAACAAAAGAAAAAGATCTACCCGTATTGACTTTACACACCGGACTTAAGCTGAAAGGGGGGGGGGGGAGGGGGTGCTGGGAACACGCATATTCCTACCCTAAATAACACTGAGTGGGGGGGGGGGGGGGGAGCGGGAGTATTCCTTCTCAAAGCTCTGAGAAGCAGGCATAGAGAAAGAAGGCCCACCCCTGAACCCCCCACCCCTGAACCCCCGCCCTAATAAAGGTTAGCTCATTTTTCAGTAGTATTGTTCATTTAATCAGCCCGTCAACTGAAATATACATTATCTCTTTCGATAAAAAAGAAAAAAATAAGTATTCCATTCTTTCTTTCTATCATGTTTAGAAAATTCAGACAAATTGCCCCTGCCGCTACCCTTTAATACTGCCCCTAAGGGTTGCAACCAGATCACATTTTTTTCCAGATGTAAACAGGGTTGCTATTTTTGAATAAGGAAACTCTATCTCTGCGAGACCTGGGAATCCAAGTGTCTAAAAAAAAGTCAAGGAAATTCCTCATCCTCGAAGTTCCTTGTCTTCTCGATTCAGTCTATATAGCTTTGGAATGTTGCAGTTGTACATTAGTTACTGTTAGCTAGTGCACAAAATAGCTTAGCATTTTACTTTTGAGTTGTGATTACTGGTATTCCAAAAGAGCAAAATTGAATGGTTGAAACTGTCAGTACAGAACAATATGCGGGGGGGGGGGGGGGGGGGGGGGGGGGGGGGGGGGGGGGGGGGGAGTTTTTAGTTTTTATGTTGGGGGAGGGGGAAAGGAGGGGGGGGGGGCAAAGTTCAGAACATTTTTGGACGAGTAGGTTCCAAGTGTCTTTTGAGTTGAAATGTTGAAAGATGCTGCTTTTTTTGTGTACTGGAAAACCAGACACTTTTACGACATAGAACTTTGCGAACTGTTAAATGAAACTAAATAATGCATCATGAGAAAATTTAGAGTTATGTGACTGTCAATTACAATTCAATAATGTCATTGCATGAAAATTTCATGAAATCTGCAAAAACTTCAAGCACATTGATTTTCAAAAGAGGAGCACTATTGTATGTTGGTGGCACACTGTACAAAATTGGTAAGGATACATTTTTTTTATCAAGTTCAGCCTTCAGGGGAGCAATGTACATGTACATAGCAGGTTTTTATAGGGGCCTAGCTCAAATTCTGGGAAATCACTTCTTTTCTGACGAAGCAGGATTCTTACAATCTCTAAAAATAGCCTGCTCTCTCTCTCTCTCTCTCTCTCTCTCCCTCCCTCCCTTTCTCTCTCCCTTTCTCTCTCCCTTTCTCTGTCTCTTTCTCTCTCCCTTTCTCTCTCCTTTTCTTCCTCCTTTCTCCCTCCTTTTCTCCCTCCTTTTCTCCCTCCTTTTCTCCCTCTCTTTCACTGACTGACTTGATTTTGAACATAATTTGCAAACATACACTGTAGCAGCATTACTATCCTGGCAGTCGTCTCTCAAAAAGGAGGGGGAAAACGGCTTCAAAACTAAGTTTAAGAAATTTCTTTCCATTTTAGTATTAAAATCATGCACCAAATTGGTATATGATTCAAGATAATATAACCCATGTTATACTGTAGTAGTAGAGTATTTTACTGGTATAAAAGTTAAAAACATATTGTTTGATTTACACCTGTCAGCTACATGTACAGTATATGAGGTCTATCCCGTTTACGATTAGACTTCATGCATTGTAGGAGTGCATTTTTTTGTAAATTTTTATCATACATTATGTTATCGAGGACGTTTCCTGCCAATGCCCTAGCTTTGGAACTTGCGGTTTCACTGCAAGATCAATTTCAAACATCAGGAAATGTCAACTTCTCAGAATTGTCCCTCCTTGTTTCTGAGTTAGATTATTTTTAAAAGTGAAATATATAATATACATGTATGAGGTTGATTATCGAATGTGCTGCCTACATGTACATGTACACAATGTGGATGTAGATCTTGTGCTGTGAGTCAATTAAAGATAAAGACCACTTATGGTCAGGCGATTGCATTGTGAAAGAAACGTTGTGGAATCGATCAGAAAAGGTTGATCATCTACATGTAGCATAAGTATTGGTGTGTATACTGCAAGGTTCTGAAATCATCAAAATGATAAGAAATTTGGCCCAGTCTTGGTAAAGTTACAAGCACTGTATACAGAAAGATGTATATGGGTCTACGCGACACGTGCTCGATATCTATCAGGTCCAAATAGATATAATAATTTACCAAATATATCAATTAGTAGGCGGTTTCTCGGCAAAATGTGTATCATCACGTATTAGTCTAAACACATTCTTTCACATGATTGGTAATAAGAGGTTCCATTTCATATTTTGAGAGGGGGGCGTTGCCAAAACTCGTCTTTACCTTTAAATGAAATATTTATGAGGATATAAGTATCGATTGTGCTGCCTACATGTATGTGGATGTGGACCTTGTACTGTGAGTCAACCTTACATAAAGATCATTAGGCCTGTTTTCATCAGCTTGTGTTTGCCAAATACAATGTAACTCTCTATTTTAACTATCCCAATCGCAAATTAACCAGTTAATCTGCATCTTCATCAGCCCGCAGTCGCAATAAGCGAGATATCTGGTCAAGAAAATATCCCGAGAAATCTTGGTCTTGTTTCCAAAATATCCAGCTATTTGAGAAATAGAGGCTAATTTGAGCCCGTCCGAACGAGAATGTAGTTTGTGATGAGCGTAGCGGTCTGGTGAAGACGCAATTTCAAGCTTTGGGATTATAACCCGAGTCTGAAAATAGCGGGTTATTTGGCAAACTCAAGCTGATGAGGACAGGCCTAAGGATTACAAATGAGTGGCATAAGATTACTCACATTTAAAGGCACACTGCCATACTTGTACATGTAGCTACTTGCTCCCTCTATATAGAAAACTTCCCCAATCGGTGCCTGTTGGTCCCCCATGATCCTCTTTTTCTTATGTTAAATGAGAGCTGAGTTAATGAGATAGCCACCTGTCACAGTGACCTCGATGGCTCTCTGTGTGGTCTAATCCCTTCTGGCCCAGTAGTGGTGACGGTCTTTAAATACATTGGGGGTGTCTGGACAGGTTAGTTATCCAGACAGAGAATTTCAAACTTTTATGTGAAAAAGTTTTCCTACCACATTCAGGAATCTTTAAAAATATGTTTGAACAATATTATAAATGTCAAATACTTTTTTAATAGTGCTACAGTATATTTAAAGCATATTTTGTTAAGTCGCTTTACAGAGGACCGCTGAAGGCAGAAAATCTGGATCTCAAAATTAACATTTTTGAGAGATGATTACTGCGGGCCCCGAACATATTTTGAAGAGGGGAGTTATTATATTTGATCGGTAAGGCTTCCCCTTCGCAATGATATGAATTTTGCATCAATTCAAAACAATTTTGATTCTTTGGGTGACTACTTTAAAGGCCGTCTGTACTAGTTTGGCCATGAGGGATTAGACCACCCAGGGTAGTCACTGACAGGCGGCTATCTCATCAACTCAGCTCTCAATTAAAATAAGAAAAAGAGGATCATGGGGGACCAATGGTCACCGATTAGGCATTGTTTTCTACATAGAGGGAGCAAGTAGCTACAAGTAGTACAGTGGGGCTTTAAGTAATAGAAAACAGAGAGATACATGTACCACTTTCCACCAAATATAGTGTATGGTATGCTACGGTCACAAAGGTTTGTACGAACGATAATTACATACGAATCTCCCTGTTTTCCATTGACATTGTCTGAATATAGTTCGTACAGCGTTCGTAGCAGTTCGTAATGGTATTTGTGACCGTAGCATTTACTTTATGCATGTAGATGTAAAATGTTCTATTGTATTATACCATTTTTTTGTTGAATAAAAATGATTTGATTTTTATTTTTTTTAATTTCTCACTGTTTCTCTTCCCCCTCCCCCTTCCCCTCCCCTCCCCCTCCCCCTCCCCCTCCCCTCCCCTCCCCTCCCCCTCCCCTCCCCTCCCACCCATCCTTCCGCCCTCTAGGTATCTCTTCAAGAAGCCCAACAGCTCGGTAACGAACTCAAACTCCAGTACCTAGAAGCCAGTGCAAAGACTAGGATGAATGTTGATAACTCTTTCTTTGAACTCATCAGGAGAATAAGGTAATTTTTTAATTTTTATTTCATTTTCAAAAAAATAAATCAAATGGAACAGAGTTAATTCCATATTGGTTTGACGCTTCTAAAAATTCTCATAGCAATGCAATCATATCACCAGGCCCCCAACTTATAAAGAGTTGATATTTAACCGCAACTTACATGCAATTGATATTGTTCACAACCATGTACATAAGAGATAGGAGACTGCAAACTTACAATTGATTGGAGGACTTGCGATTGATTCGGATCAATGGTAACTCTTTATTAGACAAGGCCCAGGGGGGTGTTTCACATAACCTGTCATCACTGAAAAATGACAATTTTTGTTATAAGCTACTAAAATCCTTGCTTCTGATTGGCTATCATCAGATTTGTCACCGATTTTTGTCATTTGTCATTGAAAAAAGGCTTTGCGAAACACCACCCATATCTCAACTTTACGTTAAACTTGTAAAAACCTCAAATTTAAACAGAAATGTGTCATGCGTTTACTTTCTTTTCTTTCCAGGAAATTCCAAGCCGACGAGAACCCGCCAATCACACAACGGGTACGGAAAACGGACGGTAGTAGTAAATCGGGATGTCCATGTAGCATTCTCTAAAAAATGCCAGACTCTCTATATTTCTCTTTTTATAAATATATGTATGCTTCGAAGATCTCAAGCTCGCCAGGAAAGTGCCGCCGCCTTTTACTTGCATCATCCTCCAGAGTCCAGACCTCCGCATAAAATGTGAGAACAGTTTGATGTTATCACTTTCATTGAATGAAAGATGAGGGTCAGTTTCACTGTATTAAAGTCTCGTTCTGGGCCCTGTTTCACAAAACTTGTCATCAGCGACAAATGACAGTCTTTGTTATAAGCTACTGAAATCCTTGCTTCTGATTGGTTATCAGCAGATTTTTCACTAATTTTTGTCATTTGTCATTGAAAAAAGGCTTTGTGAAACGGGTCCCAGACCTTCGCATAAAATGTGAGAACAGTTTGATGTTATCATTTTCATTGAAAGAAAGATGAAGATCACTTGCTGGAATAAAAAATTTGTTTTAAATGTATTGTGGCCTTTAAATGTTTGCTAAATTGTCCTCTTCTTTTTTCTTTTCCTTTCATGAAAGCTCAATCCTATCAGATGGTTGTGTTTTGCTGCCTGTTTTCTATTCACTTTCATTTTTACAGAGAGTACATAACTTGTGTTGTAATAGCTCATCTGAACACCCCACGTCCATTCATTATGAAAATGAATGTAATTCCTGAGTGCTGTTCATACAGTAGAACACTCTTGTGCGTTACCTTGATTTTAATTTTAATTGTAATACAGAGAATGCATTACGTGTGTTGTAATTGCTCATCTAAACACCCCACTCCCTTTTATTATGAAAATTAATATACTTCTTGAGGGTTGTTTATACAGTAGAACACTCGTGTGCGTTACCTTGATTTTAACTTTCATTTTAATACAGAGAATGCATTAGTTACATTGTAATTGCTCATCTAAACACCCCACTCGCTCTTATTATGAAAATGAATATACTTCTTGAGTGTTGTTCATACAGTAGAACACTCTTGTGCGTTACCGTCATTTTAACTTTCATTTTAATGACAGAGAATGCATTTATAGTTACATTGTAATTGCTCATCTAAACACCCCACCCCCTTTTATTATGAAAATGAATATAATTCTTGAGTATTGTTCATACAGTAGAACACTGTCTGGCATTACCTTGATTTAAATGGGATTGAAAAAGGAGATAGCAGTCTGCTTGAATTTAAAAAAAAATACAAGGGTTATTTTTTTATATTTTTTTAATAAAATGAACAGATAGGACTAAAAATCAACCCACGCTGCAGTACTTCTACTGGGATTGCAAAATGGCATTGTCATTCGCTGTTGTAAGATTCAAGTACACAGGACCATTATCATTGTCATACACATTTAAAAGCCCTACTGTCAGGCAAGATAAGAAAACCTCCCACAAACCTCAAACACCACAATTATCTTCACAATTACCTTAGACATCTGCATTAAGATGAAATGTCATTCATACAGTAGTGTAGTGCAACTTGCTATTTAAAGATAAAGTTGAGTTCTGGTCGTGCGATTGCATTGCGAAAGAAACGGTGTGGAATCGATCAGAATATATATCATCTAGTATATAAGTATTGGTGTGTACTGCAAGTTTTTGGATCTCATCAAAATGAAAAGAAATTTAGCCCAGTCTTGGTAAAGTTACAAGCACTGTACACAGAAAATGTACACTGTATCTGGGACTACGTACATGTGGCATAAAAATCAGCCCTGATTTGAATGCTGTTACATGCTATATTTAGAATATTAAGGCATTTGAAGAGCCATGCTTTTCAGGGAACATTTTTTATCTGATATTCTTCCACACTTGCATAATAACAATGATAACGCTCAAAAATCAGTTTTACCTCTTCCCAGAACTCAACCTTCTCTTCACGGTTGGCAAGGATTGGGTCTGCCAGTATTAGACTAGCAAGGGGGAGTATGGCAAGCCAATCATTCCTAAGTTCATTATTTTAGCAAATGTCAGCGTCGTGTGTAATCAGTGTGACGGGGTCGGCGCTCTCTTTATCAGTCCCATCTCATTCATTAGCCAGCTGTGAAGAATGTTGACAGCATCTTTAAAGACAAGATGCTGTCCTAATGACTTCTTAAAGGCATCATTTAAAGCCCCACTGTCCTACTTGTAGCTACTTGCTCCCTCTATATAGAAAACTTCTCCAATCGGTGCCTGTTGGTCCCCCATGATCTTCTTTTTCTTATGTTAGTTGAGAGCTGAGTTAATGAGATAGCCACCTGTCAGTGACCTCGCTGTGTGGTCTAATCCCTTCTGGCCCAGTTGTATTGACGGTCTTTAACAATGTTAAACCTGAGATGGCCCTACGTGTTATCAGTGTCTGTGATATGGTGTAATCTTGAAGCCCTAATATTAAGTTGGGTTTTAATGGAAACAGAAAAATGAAAGGAACAGGTCAGTGAAAGTTTGAGCAAAATCTGTGTGAAAATAAGAAAGTTGTGAATTTTTAAAGGTGCGATCAATCAAACACCGTAATTGACAACTCTGTGACGTATCTTGCGATGGTCGTCTCCCAATTGCTCTGTACTAAAAATAAAAAAATGTATAAATACACTGGTGTTAACGTTGCTAGAAGGTGTAAGTAGGTTTATGAATGATTGTCATGAGTGATAGTTTTGAATGTCCATTCGAGGGTTTCGATTAAGTGGTTCATCGTTCAACTTTATTTGATATCCCTTTCGTAGGAAGTTAGGAACAATAATCATAATGTAGGTCACTGTTTCTGTTTCTGATCCTCTTGAACTTGAAAAGAAAAGCAGCTTTTGTTGCGGCCATTCATCTTGAAGAGCATTTTCATTTTTTTAAATTTAGGATTCACTATTTCAGTCTCCTGAAAGCAAAAGTTGTTAATGAAACACTTTTTTTAAGGATTTACTTCCTTAGGTAATTATAAAGAGATGTCAAAAGAGTTTCCTATACAGCCCTATATAGTGGTGAAGTGTGACGTCATCAAATTATCTTTTTTGAATTTCTCATTTTTTTCTTTATTTTCCGAAAGGGCATCAAAAATAATGTCCGAAGGTCGGATTGGCTGAGATATGACCATCTGAATAAATAGATTTCCTATAGGAACTCAGTGTTATATTGCTCTGGTTCGTAACATTAGGAGCCAGAGCAATATAACACTGAGTTCCTATAGGACATCTATTTATTCAGATTTCAGCCAATACTTAACATATTCAATTGGTTTTCGACAATCGGACAATATTTTTGATGTTCTTTTGGAAAATGAAGACAAAATTGAGAAATTCTCCAAAAAAATTGTTATGATGTCACAGCTTCGGTACTCAATACCATTTACCCCTTGACTCTATGTAGTCTGAAAACGCAGTCTCTTAATTGGCATTTTACCATCATTCCTAAAGCCTTGTGCATAGCCTAGCTATGTATGTCTGGAGCAGCTAATGAACAGAGCCTATGCAGTATGCTATCAGCTTAGTCTTACAATGCAGACACTGTTATGCACAGTAACTAAAAAGGTTTGGCGCCTGTAGACTAGACTCTATGCCTGTATTTTAGATGGTGTACATGAGATCATTTGCATACCGGTTTGTTATGGTAAAGGGACACCGTTGAAGACAGCAACCAACAGGCGTAGTATCTGCTTTGTTTATTGAGACAGCTGTACCCGTAATGTTTTTATCATTAAATGAAATTAAAGAGCAATACACTCTTCAGATCAATCTTTAAGGCAATGTTGAACAATACTAAATCTGAGATGCATGACCCTACAAACTATCAGTGTCTGTAATGGTGCAATATTGAAGCCCTAAAAAATATTGTGCTTCAAAATTATCATGAATTGTGCCTCAAAAAAGTAAAAATCTTTGAGTGACCAGTTTTACAATACTCATTTTCCCCAATGGACTGTAGTGTTATAAAAACCGTTAGGAAAACAAATTCTGAAATTTCTAATTCCAATCTTAGATATCTTTACAATCAGACAGGCGATTGGCTTGTAAAAGTCATGGGATTCATGTATGACCTAAAGGTTTATAATTATGATTGCCGTCTGAGCTAAATCCAGGATTTTTTTTGAGAATCTGAGGCTAAGTTACCCAATCCCTTTAAGTGCCCCAGCATCAAAAGGCATTAACTGAATGGACTAGCTGTCATGCATATTGCACACACTCTGAACTATGTATTCCATTTAGACAGTCGGACCAGTAGCTGTTCTAGTTAGAGGGGCACTTTGGGAGAGGGGGCCCTAGCCCAAAATGAATGCAAAAACAACAAAAAAAAGCCCCACCCCCATCACAAAATGGATTTCAATTGTTGTGTTTGCTTTTCTACATCGTTGTAGTTGCTTTATAGAAAAAAATTCTCTTCAAACTTTTTGAGCCTTTTTTTTAATTGCCATGTTCTGATTCTCCCAGGCCACATACTGTACATGTAGAATATTAAAAGTATTTACACACCCTTAAGATTTTCTTGTAATAAATTTGGTTAATTGCACATTCTTAGAGGTATTGTTGATGTCATTTCCTCCCTATTCATATTTTTCTCATTTTCTCTCTCTTCTCTTTAAAATGTACGTAGTATTTATTGTCAATGTTTAATGAGGAAAATATGATACTAAAAATACAAGAGTTCTGCACTCTGTAGTCAGTTGAAAGGTCAGAGGTCAGAAACGTCAGAGCTAGAAGGGCATTCACTATGTGTTACGAGTGAACTCCTTTCTCGCTCCAAAGGGATGTATTTTATTGAGAAATTTATGATCTAACTTCATAAATGGAGATGAAAAAGCTAAAAAGTTGGTGCAATGATTTTTTTTTCATAACCCCAGAATTACTTTTTTATGTGAAAATAATATACATATTTAGGTTACAATTCAAATAAAAACTATTTTTGTAATGAACGGCAAGACTATAACTTCTTTGAAGAGACGTTATTTCAGTTGGTTAGGGGAATCTTTCATCCACTCCTGTGGACCTTCTCATGTCCATTGATTGTCAACTATCTTTGCTCCAATGATCTTGGAGAAACTGTAAAAAAAATCACTTGGCTTGAGTTTAATTAGACCAGAGGAGTGGTCGAAAGCTTCTCGACTGACTGAATTAAAAAGGTTGGTAGTAGCCTCAACAACATCTTAAAGACCGTCTGTACTAGTTTGGCTAGGAGGGATAAGACCACCCAGGGTGCCCACTGACAGGTGGTTATCTTATCAACTCAGCTCTCAATTAACATAAGACAAAGAGGATCATGGGGGACCAATGGTCACCGATTAGGCATTGTTTGCTATATAGAGGGAAGCAAGTAGCTACAAGTAGTACAGTGGGGCTTAAGTTCTTTGATTTGTCAATCTGGGCCCCATTTCACAAAACTTGTCATCAGTGACAAATGACAGTTTTTGTTAGAAGCTAGTGAAATCCTTGCTTCTGATTGGTTATCAGCAGATTTGTGACTGATTTTTGTCATTTGTCATTGAACGAAAGTCTTTGTGAAATGGGTGCCTGTTCTCTCCTTTATGATTGGGAGAAAACCATAGTTATTTTTGCAGATCTTCTTATGTATTTGTGAACCAGATTGTATTTTAAATGTGTCGGAAATGCTCATACAGAAGAGATGGAAAGATTGTCAGGATCATGGTAAAAAAAATGATGAGAATATTGAACAAATTACACACCTACACGTATGAAAGTAGGTAGGATGTGAAAGCTTAGTGTTATTATGCAAGAATTAGAAAGTGCCTACCGTGTGAATTTCAAATAGATACGTTCAAGTCAAAAGTGAAAGGTACATAATTGTCATGTGATACTTATGCCTGCCTGGTGACTTATTTCTTTGAATGGTATTTACTGTGTTTGCTGACTTTCAGACTTTACTATTTACGGTCACACATTGACTTGTGAATATGATCCCATTTAAAAAATGATATACAGTGTGACCCAGAAAAACGAAAACGAGAATTATTGATGTTTTATCATAACTTAATCACAATTATAATTAATAAATGACACATGTTTGGAAAGCTTAGATCCTCCTCTTTCATTTGATGCAACTCATATGATGCCTATTTCACGCATAAGTGATTAAAAGCAATTTGAAGGAAATTACGGAAACCAAAAAGTCATTTGGCAGGCGGTATCTGAATTTGGAAGAAAAATTCACGTTTCTGGAAAGTTCAGTTTCTGCCCTTTCATATGACCCCTCAATCAGGAAAAATGAGCAAGGAATAACATAAGTTCTGTTTGTATAAAGTGATGCTTGCATTTCCATAATTTGATTTAAAAAGGGGGAGGGGGATACCACAGCCCAAACAATGACATGTAGGCAGTCTTAGGAGGTGTGATGGTTCGTTGGTAGAGGAGTGGTCACATAATCGGGAGGTTCCGGGTTCAAAACCACGTTGAAGTGCTAGTGCCATTTAAAGGCATTAATCCTCATTACCGAGTCCCTCGGAGAGGATTTAAAGCCATCGCTTCCCTTGTTGCTTGATACTTACAGGCATACAAAACCTCTTAAGCAGTCAGATAAACAAACAAACAAACTTTATTATAAATGTACCTTATCATTGCTCAGAGACAGAATGATATTAAATCATATCATGTGATTCTGGCTCCCAACAAACAAATTAATATGATCAAGTAGTTTATTCTTTTTTGTTTCATCATAGAGGTATGAGGTGGGGTGTGTTTGGGGTGCGGTGGGGTGGGGTGGGGTGTTTTCATCAAACTTAGTGCCTGCATTTGCCAATTATTAATTTTTTGATATACAAAATGTGTCAATAAATATATATATAAATATATTTGTATAATTTGTGGTATTTTATGCAAGTAATTTTCTATTTAAATAAAAATGAAGATGTATCTATTTAGCTGCAAATGATATGTGATAAACATGTATGTGATATACAGCACAATGTTATATCATAGAGATTTTAAGTCACTCTATTGATTATTAGCTATCTGTTATCTGTAGCACATTTATTGTTTCCTTGTTTTCTTGCCCTGTAGTAGATAGATAGCCTAAATATATTTTGCCTCAGATTAAATGTATATTACTCAGCTGTTACATGTAGTTAAATTGCCAAATTTACATCTTGTAGATATACTTTGATATTATATTAAATAAGATGAGAGAAAAAAATATATTTATATAATAGCTAATCACTTGTTGTTGTTGTTTTTATAGAATGGTGCCAATTTGGCTAAGATACTACGATGTAGCAAATGAGTTCCCTTTTTTTCTTTCTGATTTTGTCATGTTTGTGGAAGAAAGCCTTTAGTGCCATTTCAAAGTGAATATGACCTTCATGTGTAACATAGCTTGCATGAGACCCATTTGCCATTGTAACTGCATGGTTGATAAAGTGTATGGAAGAAGGTCATTCCAACCATTTTCTTGAAATGTCAAAATTGCTTGAATTTGCCCATTGTGGCCTTCCACAATTATCTTGAAATGAGAAGCATATAAGACATCTATCACACGTTTTAGTGCATCAATCTTCAGTCACTATAAGCTGCATAAAAAGTAATACCAGTAGTCACATGAAAAACTAGTACATTTAGTCTTTTTAGCATTAATTATCAATTTTGTTGATGTTTATGTTTATCATGTATATATTTTTGTTTTAATATCCCACCCTTAGCAAACAGATACGTGTAGAATTGTTATTTTGGAGTGCTGAATGTTTGAATTAATTAGGTCAAGAAATTGATTTTCTATGTGCAATTCCTTGTTGAGAATTCATTTTTTTTTTAAATCGTGTACATGTGTAGCTGGAATCCTGCAGATTATCTGATCCTGGTGTTAAATCGACCAGTTCACTAATCTATTCAAAATTCTTTGGTTCTTGGTCTACTATTAAAGGCATCTAAACCCCATTCCTGGGTATAAAATCATGTTTAAGAAAAGGAAGATTAAGACCATGAACTAAATGTTTAACCTGCTTTTGAACAAAAGCCTGAGATGCATAACCCCACCATCGGGTTCTAATGTCAGTAGAATGCTTGTATAAAGTCTTGGTGATGAATTGTTCAATTTTTTATATGGGACTAAGTACAATATTGTCTCTTTGGATGAAATTCACCTCAAACAAATTAGTTGTTGTTATGTCAGACAATCCACTTTAAAAACCTACAATTCATCAAACAAATAATTGTTTCGAACCCAAGCAATTATGAATGCATCAGTGAACTGGTAAAGGTCATTGGGGCTGCTAGCGTAGTTCTCTTTTTGCTTTGAAAAATCTTGTTCTTCCTAGATTTTAATTATTATATTAAAGACATGAAAGGATTAAAATATCAGTAGACTGTAAGGTATACTGGGTCTGTATACATAGAATACATAGACGTTAAAAAATTGCGAGTGCTTCTTGCGGCGGTTTACTGTGTTATATCTGAACAAGTCTTAAGAATGAAGGAATATTTTTTGTGCCAGTGTTAGGGAGTAAAGCTCATTTATTCAAATCTTTGAAATATTCTGTTCTTGTATGTCCATCAGCTAATAAAATGTCTTTCCATTATCTTAAAATAAAGTTAATTCTGTATGAGTTGGATCTGTTAGGAACACAAAAAGAGCGTGACTTAGTGTATGAGCAAAATTTAACTTAGGAAGTGAAAGTACATATAGCATTTGTTTTGCATAGCTTGGTCGATAAAATTCATTTGACTTGGGGGGAAATTTGACTTGTGCAATTATGCAGGGTTAACTCTAAGAGATTCTGGCAAAAGGATTACTTTTCATTACTGCAGGCAGTGCTTGGTCAGCTAGATGTTTATTCTTTTCAAATATTTGTTTACATGCAGACATTACCAATAACCATTCACAATTTACACACCTCTTTATTTGTCAGAATATTGCCCAAGGTTTAACTCTTTAGCAGTAGGAACTAGAACATTTACGAATGCGATTTCAGTTTGTAATATATTATCATTATCACATCATTGTAACTCAAATAAATATATAATTTATGTCCTTTTTTTATGTTGTTACCTTTCATTTTAGTTGAGCCAAACATAATCTTTTTATCTTCTGGGTAGTTTCAATAGGAAGTTTGAACTAATTTTGATTTCATGAAGTTGTGACATCAGCTCACGAACTAGACTATTGGATGAATAATAAAGATTGTTTATTATAATAATGTGCTTTGAATTTGTTTTGTGTTGGATTATCCTCATCCCACTTTTGAACTCTTCTCTTCTCTTCAAACTTCTATCACCAATTCCCCCTTTCTCTTCTTCTCTTTTCTTCTTCCCATTCTCCCTCTCCCCTCCCCTCCATTACCTATAACACCTCTTCTTTTCTCCCTTTATTATCTACTCTTCAATCCCGTTATTACTCTACTCTTTTCTCTCCTCTGTATTTCTCCCCTTTAGTTCTCTCCTCCTCTCTCTCCTGTCTCGCTCTTTCTTTCTTTCTCTCTCCCTCTCTCAAATCTCTACTGTCTCCCGTTCCCTCTCTCCCCTTCTTTCTTTCCCCCTCACTCGGCCTCATTGGTTGTCAGAATAATATGCTCTTTTTCTCTCCTCCATATTTCTCCCCTTTAGTTCTCTCCTTCCCCCCCCCCCTCTCTCTCTCCCTCCCTCCCTCCTCCTCTCTCTCTCTCTCTCTCTCTCTCTCTCTCTCTCTCTCTCTCTCTCTCTCTCTCTAATATCTTTAAAACTGCTATTCCTTCAAAGTGGACTGTGTGTACTGGTATATATAAGGGTCAAAATGCTACACATTGAAATGTACAACATATATTTTGTAATGCTTCTGTCCTTTCTCTGCTTATTTCTTCCCTTTACTTGTATTTTCTCTTGCCCCTCTCCCTCTCTATCCCTTCCTTTTCCTCTTTCTATCTCTCTCTCTCTCTCTCTCTCTCTCTCTCTCTCCCTCGAACCTTTGCTTATAAAACTACACTATTGATATTCCTTCAAACATGGACTGTGTGTATACATATATGGGTCAAAATGCTACACATATTTTGCTATGCTTCTTTTTCTTTATTGTCGGTTCACAAACACAAACTGATTACTACTTGATATATTATTCATTAGACTTTACATTCACCTTTTCATAAATGCTACTAATTAATTTGTATCCTTACAAACCGCGTTGAACAATAGAATAACAACCACCTACTTACCAAAGACAGTAAAACACAGCAATGAGTAATAGATGGTAATGTGCCCATTAAATAATTCCCCAACTTTCAAAACCAACATGTCCATTTAATGGCTTTTGTCGATTCTAAATGTTATATTAATTGATTTCTTGCTGCCTATTAATCAACGTCTGTAAGTGGATAAGAACTATTGTGAAGTGAGCAAGGGACATTATGGAACGACTTCTCTTCCTATTTTAATTGGAATCGGGGTAATGATATCCAAAGTCGATTGGACGTGCATAGAGGCATTATATCGTAATGGGATATGCACTATACAGGATTGGGATACTGTCATTATATTAGCCAATCGCAAGCATGCTTCTTGCTATTACAGCTTTTGATGAGAGATGAATTCTGATTGGTTGATGTACATTGCAAACTTCATACAATCAAAAGCGTTGGTATCACAATCAATCAAATTAAATTGTAAAGAAAGTGAAATTATTAAGGTTTATAAACCACCCATTAACAACTCTCCTGTTTCATAGTACACTGAAGAATTCAAATACAGATACACACAGGGCTCAAATTAATTTTTTGTCCACGGGGGCTCTTCCCCCCAAAAAAGAGCCCCCGTGAGCCTTCTCACGGGGGCTCTTTTAGTACTGACGGGGGCTCTCTTTTTTTATACTAATATCAATTGAATTGGTACCTATGATACTCCTCAATTATTTGCTATTTCATCATTATCATTTCAATCAGCATTTTCCCTCTTACAAATTTACAAGCTACATAGCTGTTACTGGCCTGTGTATAATATACGCATACAACACTGATCTTTATGATGTCTTTAACGTGACATATCTTCTCCCCTTGCAAACGAGAAAGAAAACAAGGTCATTAAAAGGGATTAAGCGACAAATAATGATTGTGATTCAAATTGATGCGAATATTTATTTGAATAAGCACTGCTATTCACCCGAATCTTCTTTGTAAAAACAACTTTTACAAATCTCAGCCATGCTTTATACTGAGTTGAGACGTTCCATTCAATGTAAATACTCATTAAAGAATACACTTCTCCTAATCTGAAAGTGATCTTACAACACAGTGGCAGATTTGCATGGCTGAGATTTGTAAAAGTCGTTTTAAACAAAGAAGATTCTGGTGAAAAGCATTGCTTATTCAAAAAAAAATCCTTGCATCAATTTGAATCACAATGATTTTTTTTTTTTTGCATGATCCTTTTATTAAATAACCTTGTTTTCTTTTTTGTTTGCAGGGGGAGAAGAAGCTATGTCACGTTAAGAAATCATAAAGATCAGTGGTATTATGCGTATATACATTTATGATACCAGAACAAATGTTGATTATCAGAATGTCTTTTTGGAATACCTCTATACAAATACTACATTGTCTTTAGCCCGTATCAGTATTAGTATGATCCAATATAAAGCTATTATTCTTCATTTAATTCAGTATAATGCTTTTCCTCAAAAATAGTTTTGCTATGTTTTTTAGGATTGAGACGCTAAGAAATGGTTTCAAATTCATATTACACGAACCCTGCATGAACCATTGCAAAATGATGGTGGTTCTCTCTCTCTCTCTCTCTCTTTATTTTAATCATGCATTATCAACTACATAATAAAGCAGCAACCAGAAACTTAGGGTTATCTGAGATAGGTGAAAGTAAGAGTTAAAAAGAAAGTCATGCTAAAACGGCGCTTCACTTCCCCCCCCCCCCCTGAAAAAATAAAATAGAGTAGTCCTCCTCTCCAGCATCCCCCCCCCCCCCCCCCCCCCCCCGCTTTAATATCACATTTTCACTTGGCAGCCCAAGGGGGCGCCGGGGGGCTGGGAGGAGGGGGTTAAACCCCCTAATCCTCCCCCCGTAGATCTGCCCATGTTACCATATTATTCCACGACATCTTGGTCTTCCTCTTCTTCTCAATAGGGACTTTTAGATTTGCGTGGACGTGCACTGGCAGTCACATGACTGTGACGTCCTTTTAAGCACTGGCACTGCCTTAAAAGGAGGTCACACGTAGCAGTCCACGTTCTCATCGTGCAAATCTAAAAGTCCCTAATATTGATTTACTGGTCGAGGTTCATTATTTGCTGGTCATTTGAAATCACCAGATTTCAGCGGGTTAACGCTTTCACAACGAAAAACTTCTTCATGACCATGTTTCTGCCCTTTCGTAATTCGCGATCGCCTCCAGCTCGAGCAGACATGGCGCGGCAGCGTGCACACATACCGCTACTAACGGCGCAGTAGGCCTATAACCACTGCTGACGGCGGCACTGCGAGCTGAATAGGTCTATACTCATAAAAACGAGAAATCTTGCACGCTAATCTAAGTTCAATTTCATTGGTTTAAGGTTTAAAAATTGAAACTCAATATTATGTTAAAGTTATAACAGAAAAGATAATCTTTATTTTATAACTCCACGGGGGCGATTTTTAATTTTGCAATCGCCCCCGTGAGCAACCTGACGGGGGCGATTATGTAGCTCACGGGGGCGAATCGCCCACCGCCCCCGTGTATTTTGAGCGCTGGATACACATATTCATCAAGTTGTGTAGAACAGCTGGAATGGACTTACATAAATGTACATTAATGTCAACCTTTCACAGCAGAGATTTAGGAATTTCTCACATTTTTTGTATAATACTTATCACATCTTTCATCAAAATAGCTAATTCCACAGACCAATTCAAGAAATTCTTAAAAACATACATGTTGCTCTTCCCAGTTAAGTTAAACCACCTTTTCATTTAATTCCCTTAAATTTTACTTATTCTAAATCTAATTCAATAAACGCTGTGATATAGTTGTACCATGTACAACATGCTAAGTGCTACTTGTTGTTGTTATTATTATTATTATTATTATTATTATTGCAGAAGTTTTCATAAAAAGAGAAGGATCTGGGGTTCAAAACAATACTTTAAAGGCAAAAAGTTAAAACCATTCCTCCAAAATGGGAACGTTTGGCGGCTGTGTGACAAACTTGTACAAGGACATGTGAATAAATATCAAAACTCTTGAACTGACGATGCACAAATGTGATGATTATAGAGCTGTCACATATACCATAATTACCAAAACCATAATTATACAAGTATGAAATATCTGAGAAAAGAATAAAAAGACTTGATGATAATGTATTTATAACTACTGTACTCTACATACACCATGCAGTTTACATTTGGGTTGTATTTGTGACACATGTTTACAAACTTAAAGTGCCTTCTCACACGACTTGGTTGAAATGAGTCAATGGCCGAAAGGAAGTCCTAGGTGATGGTCTACCCTTCAACGTCTGATCACAAATGTTATTTACTTCCTTTTCGCTCTGATTTATCAGTGATCAAACTTCCTCTGGCTCTGATAATAACATTGTGTGGGTTCTAAAGATCAGTTCTTAAGGTCAAGATCAATAGAAGTAAAGCTATAAGGAAATGTACAATGAGGTCAAGTTTATGTTTGAGATAGGGATGACCTCTAAATAAAGCAGTTTGCCCTTTGAACTACAAATTAATCTCTTGCTATGATAATAACATTGTGTGGGATCCAAAAGGTCAAGCTGACAGCTATAAGGAAATACAATGAGGTCAAGTTTATCTTAAGGATAAGGATGACCTCTAAATCAACCATTTTGACCTTTGAACTACAAATTAATCTCTTGCTCTGATAATAACATTGCGTGGGTTCTGAAAGGTCAAGACCAATAGAAGTAAAGCTGACAGCTATAAGGAAATACAATGAGGTCAAGGTTATCTTAAGGATAAGGATGACCTCTAAATCAAGCAATTTGCCCTCTTTGAGTTCAACGTCATATTGTGCAGACCCACTTTATTTGTCGCATACATTACAAACATTATTATTTTTAGTAGATCTTATGAACTTCGGAAAAAATAACAAGGAAATGACACTTGCTTTTTTTCTTCTCCATGTACTTTTCCTTTTTCATGATAATGCATGACACAACATACCCAATACCTTTGACTCGCCCTAATATTACTTTTGTATATTACTATTATTAACATTATTATAAAACATTTTTTAACTGAATAGCATAATTAATACTGTGTTTTATAACATACATTAGTTTAAACATAAAGTCTCATATTCCAATAATTCAGATAAACACATTGTGACATCACAGTCATGTAAACCAATGAAAAAGTGCAGTCCTCGTCTACTTTCCTTTGCTAAATTCCACCTCAACTTAGCTAGTACGTTAGGTTTAGATTTGAATAAAATATGGATTACTGAGTAGAAGCACAGTACAGTCAACCCTGCTCTAGTGATCACCTGTCTACACAGACCACATTTTTTGTATCCCTTGAAAATGGTTTCTCATTGAAACCTGTACTAAAGGAATCTGTACACGAAGACCACCTGCCTATACAGATCGCTTTTCTTGTCTCTCTTGGTGTTTTTTATAGACAGGTTTCGCTGTACCATGTTGGGTTTAGATTATAGTAAAATATGGACTACGGAGTTGAAGCACAGTAGTAGAATTTCTAAGTATATCATTGATTCTCGTTGTAGTCCCACCTACTCTACTTCACGTTCTTGTCCTTCTTCTGTGAGAGGTTGATCTTGTCACCCATGCTCAGAGCCATTCCCTGAAAATAAAAACAAAGAAAAAATGGAATGATCCAATTAAGGATAGAAAGACAAGCCCGACAAATCTCGTTTGAATTAGATAATCCTATATATATATTTTTACCCCTGATGAAATTTGCTCAAAATATTATACGTACAATAAAAAAAAGGTATGATTTAATAATAATAATAATAATAATAGCCTAATAGTCCACTCCAAATTGTATTAAACCGAAACGGAAATTCTTTTTGCCCAATTGATCGTGAGCCCGGCAGCCACTGAGCAGCGCCAGATCCATGTGTGATAACAATTAATGAATTTATCATCAGAACTTCATTTTTGTAGGATACACCCTGCATAATGCATATACAACAACTTTGCAATCTAAAAGGACTACCGGTACTCTAACGCGAATGCTATATGGCGAGGAGAGAGAGAGTGCAAAAAGACAGTAAAATGGAAAGAAAAGGAAGGAAGGTTTGAAACAGAGCAGGTAGAAAGTATGGAGAAAGTTCTACATGTTTGACTTATTATCCCTCTCTTCACCTCACACAACACACAATTACTCAAGGCAGCACAATAAAAAAAATTTAAAAAAAAAAAAAAAATTTACCCATGACTGTGGTGGTTGGAAGAATCTCCCATTCACCAACTCAAAGGCAATACAAAAAAAAGCTGGAGTAACTATTTAAAGCCACAAGTTGTCCTTGATATATGTTAACATTGAGTGATTTCAAGTTGGGTGTTTAGGGCTGGTGTAAGTGTTTAAAAAACACTAACACTAGCTTAAACACCGAAATGGAAATCAGCTGGAGTTAAGGCTTTGACCTCTGAATGTCGTCAACATCCGGTAGCTAGTGTTATTGATTTTGCAAAATTGTCGTCTGCTGGACCGACGTTTGTGGTTGGTGACGATGCCACGGTGCAGTGGTGTTAAGCTTTCGATATTGATATTGGTATCGGGCTCTTAATTTCATCAGCAAATTTTTAGCTCGATTTAAGAGCCTCTGACTGTTCTAAACACTAACACCCAACTTGAAATCACTCATTGGCTACATGATATATGAGAATTCGAATCAAATCAACTAAAAATAAAAGCAATATGTGCACTTAGCTTAGTTACAAACTCACCTGACTCTTGGCTCGGATCCTGACGTGCCCTGTGACCGAAGCGTTGGGTTCGGTGGAAGACGGCTTCTCAATGCTCACGTTAGCGAGTGCGTCCTCACCGAAGATGGAACGGGCGTAGAGATTGGCAGCCATGAATCCACACTCACCAGAGAGACCCTGCAAAGGATTAAGAACCATAGCAATAATAACATTCCGCTTTTATATAGTGCTTAATACAAATGTCTCTAAGCCCTTTACAGATATACTGTTACCCCGGTCATTGGATTCAATACTTGCCAGCACACACTGTGTGCACAATCTCCACTCCCTGGGGAGCATTCCAGGCATGTACATGTATATACATTCTTTGTTAGGAAAACTTTCAGATAGGAGTCGAGAAGAGGCAGGAGGCAGGACGTGCAAGGGCTCAGTGGTAGAGCAATGGACTCCTAACAGGAAGGTCCCGGGTTTAGAAACAAAGTCAATGGCTTGTGCCCTTGGGTAAGGCATTAATCCTCATTACCAAGTCCGTTTGAGAGGATCTAAAGCCATACTTAGGTCCCCTGGTTACGTACTTACAAGTATACACATAGCAGTCAGGTAAAACAAACAAACACTCACCAGAAAACGGAGGGGCTATTTATTGATAGGCCTATGGGTTTTGCCGTGTGCAGTCGTGCACACCCATTAATGGTATTTCCACCAAGTCTGGTGTCAGCGAATTATGGCATTTTGCACATGGAAACTGACAACCCTCTCCCTTATGTAACAATTCACCAAGTCTGATAACAGGCTTACAAATAAATCATTAAATGATATCTTACCTTCTCGGGTGTCAGACATCTCATGTTGGTCGATGAAATCAGATGCTTCAAATACTCACGAAGGTCATTGATGTTGGTGTTCACTGTCACCTGTAATTTGGATGAACAAACCAAATAATTAGGAAGGAACTGCAATGTTATTTGACAGAATTGCAAACAGTGAATTATTCATTTGTTTGGAGAATGGACTTCATTTACTATTGACAATAACCTTGCATTTTGCAATATTTCACTTTTGACTTCACCCCATAATCAGGTGTTTACATTATCATTACGAACGGGGCATAATTGTAAAGGAGAATAAACACGCTTTTCAACAATGAAATTATATCAGCTGTATCCAGTACACTGAAACATGTATGTAAAGACCCCTCAAGGGAGGCAAGAAAAGTGGCCTTTATAAGCAGGTGGTCTTTTGTAGAGGTTTCATTAGGAAGTAATTGTCAAGGGCGACAAATATGTGGTCTATGTAGACAGGTGGTGTTGCTATACAGTTTGTCACTAAAGCAGGTTCGACCGTTTTATCTTGAAGGAGCCGAGTGTAAATTCACTTTGTTAGACAAACAGACTTTATAAAGCATAAAAAAAAAAATGTGTGATTTGACTGTTATTCATTGTAAAACAGTGTGAAGATCTCATTTCTAGTACCTTGTTCTCCCATTCAAACTCGGCCCACATGGTTCTAAACTCAGCATCGGTACAGGAAGCGGGAACGATGTAATCCATGATATCAATGTGAATGTCATTCAGGACCACGACGCTGCGGTCGCTCTGAGAGCCAGAAACATCATACACTGCAAAAGAAGACACGAGAAATGACTTAAAATGGACAAATGTTATCAAAAAGTAAATGTAGAAATGCAAGTGTTGCGTCCTGTCTTATATACAGGGGTGATAGTGAGCACTAATAAAACAAAGTTTTTTTTCTTCCTTGACTCCCCCCCCCCCCCCCCCCTAAAAAAAAAGTATTCAGGAAAAGAAGAAAAAAATCCAACATTCCAGCCTTTTTTAGTAAGAAAATTGGGGAAAAATCAGAAAAACAAAAATCAGGAAAAAATCAGGAAAAAATCAGGAAAAAATTGGGTAATTATCAGGCCCATATATAGAGCTGAGATTGATCCAAATAAATAAAAACTCCTCTCATCAATCCCAAGTTTGCCTTCTCTTATCTCTTATGTACATAGTTACGGTTGATATCAATCACAAATAAGATACGATTTATCGCAACTGTTTTTATAAGACGGGGTCCAGGATTATAATTATAGCAATGTTTTATGAATCCTTGGAAACCAAACGTAGAAAGTCTTCTGATAAAGTAAGTGTTAGGCGCTATATAAGCAAATATAATTATTATTATTACAATTCCATGCAAAGTAGCTCTAAACAATGTGACCAACATTTAACTTTACTATAAACTTTTATTCAGCACTTCCTTTCAAGTGAGTAAACCAGGTTTTCCGTATTAAATCATCAGTTTCTCACAAACTTGTACTTTAAATTTAGAATGCATAACATGCACCCCCCCCCCCCAAAAAAAAATAAAAAAAATAATAATAATAATAATTAAATAAATAAATAAATATCAGGGGAGAAGGGCTTTTTACGACCAAGGTTAAACTGCATATGTATCATATTCACACTCTTTTGCATTTCTATGCTTGTTTGAAGTACATTAGATAAAAATCTTCTTTCTGGTTGCCCCAAAATCCTTTTAGCAAACAAATTTGTATAGGTTAAAACAAAATAATAGATGGATGAAATGATAACTCACCAATGTTTCCAAAGATGATGCCGTTCTCTGTGGAGGCAACCTTGATGTTAGCCTTGATGTTACAGAAGTCATGGGGAGCCAACGTCATCGGCTGAGGCTTCTCAACTAGCTTCAAATCACCTGAGAGAAGAGAGAGAGAGAGAGAGAGAAATAGAGAGAGAGAGAGGGGGGAGGGAGAGGAAGGAAGGGAGATGGACAGAGAGAGGGAGGGAGAGAGAAAGAGAAGGAGAAAGAAAGAGGGGAGAGAGAAAGAGAGAGACAGACAAAGATAGATAGAGATAGAGAGAAAGATGGAGAGTGAGAGAGAGAGAAACAGACAGGGCCAGACACAGAAAGAGAGAAAAAAGTATAACATTAACAACTACTCTCAGACGTCATCAACATGTGAAGGCTTCAGTATTAAGATAGAGTTTACTCTAGGACAACTCTTGCTCTTTTCAATCATGACCCTAGGAATGTCCTTAAAGAAACCTATGATTAAGAATACGGGCAATTACATCTCTGAATTTGTGGGGCGTCGGCCCCTTTTTTGGGCAGGGCAGCCTCCTGCAGATCACATCCCACACAGCTTTGTCTTCAACTCTATAGCAATGACCAGCGAGACGTGCTCTGCATTGACCAATGGGGAGCAAACTTGGAGGTTCTCAGACATAAATGATTGAGAACCTGTAGTAAAATGTAAAAAACAAGAAAATACTGAAATTTTCGGCTACTTACCAAGTGTTGCCAATTCAAGGGAGCAGTTCTGAAGTACATCTTTTGTCTGGTTGACTATCAGGACGTCCAGAACAATGTCATACTGGTTGATATTGATGTAAGCCTCGGCATAGACTGGGTCAGAGAAACCTGTCAATTGGGTCACCTGCAAAAGTAATGGTTAAAGATCAAGGCTGCGTTAGAATTACATACAAAATCATAATCATCCCTTTTGTTTCCTTCAATATTGAAAATTCTCTTATAATGATAATCAAGATCACAACTTTCATGAAACATTTACCAATTTGATCTTTTAAACTACCGGTATTATAAATAGCATCCTGTCCCTCTCATTACAATTTCACAAAAGCACCACCACCATTATCATCATCAACTTCATCACTATCTTCATTATCACCATCAATATCCTTTAGCCAGAGCAATCCTTCTCAGCGTAACTTCCACCTCCATGATAACAACTGCAGCCACCACCACCAACACCACCACCATCACCACCACCATAGTTAAGAACATCTTCACCACCGCCACCATCTGCTCACCTTGCTGAGTTTCGATGCCGATAGGTCAGCAAGCTCTTTCACCTCATCATCATCATCTTCACAATCACCACTATCATCTTCATCACCACCACCACCACCACCACCACCATCATCATCACCACCATCATCATCATCATCATCATCACCATCATCATCATCATCATCATCATCATCATCATCATCATCATCATCATTCATCATCATTATCATCATCATCATCATCATCATCATCACTATCACCAACATCATCACTATCATCATCATCATCCTCATCACTATCATCATCATCATCATCATCATCATCATCATCATCATCATCATCATCATCATCATCATCATCATCATCATCATTCATCATCATCATCATCATCATTCATCATCATCACCATCATCATCATCACACCCATCAGCATTATAATCATCACCACCATCAGTAGTTTCATTAACATCATTAGCAGCATCATTACAATTACAATCATCATCACTACCACCACCACCACCACCACCACCACCAACACCATCATCACCATCATCATCATCATCATCATCATCATCACCACCACCACCACCACCACCACCAGGACCATCACCACCATCTGCTCACCTTGCTGAGTTTGGATGCCGATAGGTCAGCAAGCTCCTTCCTAGCCGGTGTTCCCATGGTCGCTAGGGTCAAGCTCATGGTCAGCTGATCCTCCGTGTTACCGGTGTCAGCCTTGGCTAGGAGCTGGAGGAAGTGGATAGGGTCATCCGCCTGGACGCTAGTAACCTTCTTCTCAAACAGACCCTACACAGAAAATAAGATCAAAGTTAGATTTTACAAAAATTGCAAAGAGACCCTAATATAATAGATATAGTAGCCCTCATACAATACTTTCATGTAAGCAACTGTAAGCAGAAGTCAAAGCTATTTAGTCCCAAAAGTTACCGACCACAACTCTGATTAAAGCCCATCTGATAATTTTTTCTGACTTGCTAAAGATTTAACATTACCAAATATGAAGAGAAAGGGAGACATTTTCTGTCAACTTTGTGTTCGCAGCTCCTAAACATTTGGTAACCTTTTGGCCAACACATGACTAAATACTTTAGACTTGCCCATATGTAGTGCTATAACACATTTTGTGTCTTAGCCCCTTAAAGCATCACAATTATCAAAGAATGACATCAGTTTGGGTCACTGACTGAAAAGGATAATTTTAAAAGTTTCCTGAAAAAGTCCAAAGAGGCGGATACAAAAAATGATAGTTTGGAAGTTTGTTCCCTGAGTCAAGGAGCCTTAACTTGGAAAGTGTTGTCACCAATACAAAGAGACATTCAGAATTTGATTGACAACAAACAATATTTTTTTTCTCTTTTATTCCTCATATTCATACAGGGTGGCACATATCACCAATTTGGTGGTCTTCCATGAGGCCCCGTTTGGTAACAATAAAACAAATAACAGCAGCAAAAACAAAACAGATAAATACACAAGAATATAAACAGTTATAATACAAATTAATTGGCATCCTCAGTCTACAAGAATCTTCAACTGTGATGGAGGTAGACTTAACCCTAAAGAAGAAGAAGAAGAAGAAGAAATACCTGAACATTCAAGAACTATCATTTACAAGAAAAATGTGAATGGATTTTCAATTTCAATAGAAAATGTATTCAAACATGAATATAAAATATTAAAAACAGTCCAAAGACAACACAAATACACATATTTCAAGTAGTTTGCGACAAAAAAACAAAAATCATTGCACCTTAGCGGAAGTTTTGCTCTCCAGCTGTTTGGCCTGTAGCATGGCGTGGAGGGAGTGACGGCACTCACTATTGAAGATGTCACCGATGAGAGAATGACGCTCTGCAAGGACCCTGATACAGGTCGAGATGCGATCCACGTCGTCGTTGGTGATGTTCTGTGAAAAAAATGAGAGGTCAGAGGTCATTATCAATAATACCGATTCTGTAATAATAATAATGATAATAATAGATCACATTTATAATAATAATACATAAGATTTATAAGGCGCCAAATCCACTTGACAGTCAAATGTTCAAGGCGCAGCTTGTGCAAAAGATGAAATACGTACATGATACATTTATACCAAGTGCAATAGGAAAGGTACAGACATGAAAGGTTATGGTAATCAATTATAAGTTAAATTAAACAGACATTTCTTAAGATTGTTTTTTTAACACTTCAGCAGAGCTGCTATTCTTAATCCATTGAGGGAGAGTATTTAAAATGTGCCTAATACGTCGTTTCTAGGTGCTGTGTTGCTGTTGTCCCAGCAGCTATTCAGTGAAGCAATGTACTTACACAAAATAAAAGCCGGGACGACAGCACCACGATTACACAATATTATTCAATAAAAAATTACATTATGTTACAGATAAAGCAATCAATCAACTTAATCTAAATTAAATTATGCTAAAGATGACTTATTTCATTTGCTTGAATTTTTAACATACAGCCTCGGCCTGGAATTTCACTTTCACTTACCGTTTTAGCGAGGCCTGACTTTCCAAGGTGAATGATAGTGGCCATGATAAGCATAGACTCAGCAAGGAATCTCTGAAAATGACAGATAGATGGATAGAAATTGTTTATTAAAAAGATTATCGCAGCCAACGGCTGAATTGCGATCCATTTCACAAAGATACAATACAATTGTAATTCAGATTCAAATAACACAAAATATGACATAAATAACAAATCAAGCATATAATAATAATAATAATAATAATAATAACCTAATAGTCCACTCCAAATTTTATTAAACCGAAACGGAAATTCTTTTTGCCCAATTGATCGTGAGCCCGGCAGCCACTGAGTAGCGCCAGACAGACATTTTATAAAAAAATTCATTGATCAAATTCAAATTTTTGTTAAAAAAGAAAAGAAAAGGAGAGGTGTATAGGAGAGGGAGAGTTAGAGTGATGAGAAAGAGAGAGAGAGAAACGGAGAAAGAAATAAAGAGAGAGAGAGAGAGAGAGAGAGAAGGGGACAAAAGAGAGACAGAGAGAGATAGAGAGAGAGACAGAGAGAGAGGAAGGGGGTCCTTATCATTACAGATGAGGGGAGATGGCAAGAAACATTCAGAAATGCAGAATATCGAGATAAGAACACATAGTGCAATCATGAATGTAGAAACAGAAAAGAAATTGGCAAGACATTAATCCACTTTTGCCACTCTCCACCCAGGTGTTAAATGGGTACCCTGTAGGAAGCGAAAGTCTTTGTAGTTTGCTCAGCCTTATGTGTGTCTGTAAAATGCTGGAGTGCTTCCCAGGGAGTGGAGAATGTGCAAACATTTTGAGTGGGCAAGCCTGAATCCAATCACTGGGGTAATACTGTAAATCGCTTAGAGACATTGTCAATGTATTAAGCACTATTCAAATACAGATTACTTTATCCAAAAAAAAAAAATTGATTCATCACATCCACAAGCATCAATGAAATAAGTTCTCAAGTTTCAAAAAATCTTGGAAAGTACTTGGTTACAGTGAAAACTGCTTTAAATTTCAAGGGGGTGTTTCTCAAAGACTAAGATCGACTTTAAGTTGGACTTAACTATGACAAGCCACTCATGCCACTGTTTGCTCTCACCATAATGATCTTTAGATAATATTTTTTCCTTCAATAATGAATCATCAAAAAATGTTATTTCTGTAGATTTGTGACCATGATTTGTACGTCCCTTGAGAGACCAATGCCAGTAAATGGTGTGAGCAAACAGTGGCATGAACGGCCTGCCATAGTTAGGTCCAACTTAAAGAGGATCTTAGTCTTTGTGAAAGACAGCCCTGGTATAATGTTTCATCTATTATTCATAACAGCTCTCTAAATGAAAAAGAAAAAGACACCCAAGATATGTGAATGCTAAAAGGTCATAATAATAAAAATAATAATATTCTGTGTTTATATAGCGCTCAATACATCGATCCAACCATGTGCCTAAGCGCTTTACAGATATATTATTACCCCGGTCACCATGACTTACGTTCTGTTGCTTTTGGTCCTTGGAGAGGTCTAGATAGCGGAGAGCCAGCTTGGTCAGAACGGTGGCCAGACATGCCCCTACAAAGAAATCACCATCCATCAGGAAACCACGAAGAGCAGGTCTGCAAGGGAGAGATAAAATAAAACCATCAGAAATTATCAAATCAATAGATAACATAAGGAATAACACCGCTCTTCCAATCTTTTTTTGGTAATATTATTCCAAATGATCTAAAGAATATATGTAGTGAAAACTAATGTTTACATATGAATAATATATGATTTATGGGTAAAAATGTGAATTTTATGACCTTATTTGCATAAATTACCCTAATTACTCTGCATGAGAAAATTACTACCAACAAATACAAAACACTTGTTGGAAGATTGACATTGTCTGTGCAGGAGACACCGGAAAAAAGGCACAGTTTTCACGAATTCCATTATTCATTTGTCTTTTGATTGAATGAGCAATAAAACCGGAACAAATACGGCGAAACCGTAATGGTTGGCATCCCTGTATATTGTAATGCGAATATTTGCAATACAAAAATATATTTTTAGATATTATTGCTATGATTCGTCCCTATTTTCACGAAGAGACGGTAGCGAGGAAAATCGTAACGCAAAGTGAATGCAATTTTTTTTCACTACCGTCACTTCGTGAAAACAGCGACGGATTATCTAGTGCTGTGGATTGTTAACACTAGGACAAAAATTGTATACTGACGGCTCACCTTTGTTCCTCTTGCTTGGTGGAAACAACACTAAGGGCACTCTGTGTAGCATATGTTCCCATCTCTGTGACCAGACGTTTGGATGCAGACACCTGAACGTTCTCCTCTGTAAGAAAGAAAAACGTGTTGCTTTGAGTCATGGTAAAGAAATGTCATGGCTCAATGATTTGCACTCTTAAGAAAAGCTTGAATAAGATGATTACTGCATCATGCTGATCAGTGAGATTTAGGCAACAAAACAATGTATATTGGCAGCAACAAGTGGCCACATGTCTTGTTCCTTTAATGAAATTTTGCCCGTTTTTAGAGGAATATCTGGGGATACTTCATCACCATCACCACCACCACCACCAACACCATCGTCGTCTTCGTCATCATCATCATCAAAACTACCACCATCATCATCATCACCATCATCATCACCACCACTACCACCACCACCACCACCACCACCACCAAAACCACCACCACCATCACTATCACCACCATCACCACCACCATCACCACCGTCATCACACCAGCACCACTATAATAGCTCACATTTATAATGCGCCTAATACTACGTTTCTAGGCGCCGAACATATTATTACCCCGGTCATCGGATTCAGGCTTACCCGCACACAAGGTATGCACATTCTCCACTCCCTGGGGAGCATTCCAGCCAGTCGCCATTTTACAAGCGCCACTTGCTAATCAAACCACATTAGCTTTCGCATCCTACCGGGCACCCATTTTAACACCTGGGTGGAGAGTGGCAAATCACCGCCACCATCACCGCCACCACCACCACCACCACCACCACCACCACCACCACCACCACCATCATCGTCAATTACCTTGGGTGTCTTCTCCAGCCGCCTTCTTGATTTCATCATCAACGATTGGGATCTCACCTAGGAGGTTGCGTACCTCAGTCATCAAGCTCTGGATGTCCTCTATAGTGGTGCAGTACTCACCCAGGATCCACAGGGCTGCACGATGGATCCTAAGAAATCACAACATAAAAGTTAACAGATGGGACTATACATGCAACAACAACAACAACAAAATTGCAAATGTGATTCTTGAAAATCAGCTCAAATACGAAGCATCTCAATAAGTAAACATGCCCAAGCAATTTTCAAACTATATTGATATCTTGACGCATTATCGAAGTATGAATACCAAATATTATGACAACTACACCAACGAACATTCCATTTTTGGCCAAACCAAGCATGGCAAATTTTTACAACTTGCTTTACTACACATTTGACCTGTTTGTGAATTTGGTATCATATAATACATAAGGCTATGAAGAGACAAAAGCTCAAGGCAGAGGGAGCAGACTAGCTTACGTAAGGAAATTAATTGCCAGATAGCTATGTAGGTTGCAGCCAGTTTAATAAATAAATGCATTGTATATTTATTAAGAAGCTACTATATAGTTGCTGTACAGTTGATGTAGAGTTGCTATGTAATTGATATAGACTTGCTTGCCATGGATATGTGACAGTAGGCTCGTCTTCATCAGCTCGAGTTTGCCAAATAACCCCGTATTTTCCAAAATAGTGGAATATATTTTGGAAAAAAGACCAAGATTTCTTGGGATACTTTCTCAACCAAATATCCCGCAAATTGTAACTGCGGGCTGATGAAGAGGCAAATTAACTGGCTAATTTGCGATCGGGATAGTTAAAAGGGCGGGTTATTTGGCAAACTCGAGCCGGTGAAAACAGGCCTAGTGCGCTATAAAATTGCTTAGGAGTTTCTACTAGGTTACTCACTTAACAGCCTTGATTGTTGGGAAGACCTCAAGTAGCTTACTGATGACTAGAGGCTTGAGCTGCTCAAAGCGTTCTATAGCTTCTCGTACAAAGACCAGAACATCAGCCGCAGCCAGCTCATTGGTGTCACTCAAGAACTCCATCAGCTGTACCAGGTATGAGATATAGAGGGTTTAACTACTATAATAATAATAATAGTTCGTTCAGGCTTACCCGCAGACAATGTATGCACATTCTCCACTCCCTGGAGAGAATTCTGGCCAGGTGCATTTTTATAATTGCACACTTGCTCATCTAACCACATTAACTTTCGTATCCTACCGGGTACCCATTTAAAGGGATTCGGTAACTTTGTCTCACATTCTGAAACAAAATTCTGGATTTAGCTCATGCTGCAATGATAATTATAGACCTTTAGGTCAGTCAGGAACCCCATGACTTTTACAAGCCGATCACCTGTCTGATTAACAAGATATTTATGATTTGAATTAAAATTTTGAAAACCTTTTGCCAAATGGTTTTCATAACACTACAGTCTATTGAAAGAAAAGAGTGTGGTAAAACCGATCACTCAAAGATTTTTACTTTTTTGAGGCACTTCTTGATCATTTTGAAGAGCAATTTTTTTAGGGCTTCAATTTAACACCATATCACAGATACTGATAACACGAAGGGCTGTGTTTCTCAGATTTAACATTGTTAAACGACCCCTTAACACCTGGGTGGAAAGTGGCAAATGTAGATCAATGCATTGCCGGGACTTGAACTTAGTCAAATAGAGTCATTTAGAGTTAGATAACAAACTCTACTGAAGGTTAAAATTATCAGAAGTTCTGTATCTTTCCAAATCTATCACTCTCTAAGCTCCTAGGAATGGATGATCTGACAGAATCCCTTGGATGACTAATAAAGATGGTCCCAAAAGGACAAAACTACTGATCTTACCAATGGGATGACCGTGGCTGCTACGTCAGGGAACTTGACGCTGCAGGAATGGAGGGTTCTCACCAATAGCTGCCGGTATTTACCGGTGTCCTCATGCTCACCGACGCTCTGGGTCTTGCTCACTTCTTTCTTCAACACCAGCACCATCTACACAAGAGTTTGACAAGGGTGGAAAATTATTCAAAAGAGAGAAACTCTGAAACAATACAACGATATGGTAGAATGAAAATGTACGTTGAAGAAAGAGCATATCGTCGTCTGGCTGGCAGAAGGGCATTAGCTCGAATTTCAGGTAAAAAATGAAGCACTAAGCAGAAGGGCGTTAGCACTAAATCGCCTCAAACTTTTATAAAACTGATTTATTTCCGGGAAAAAAATGTGGCCGTGTTCTACTGTAACATTTCTATTAGTCTTTTAAGTTTTAAACCAATTTTCGGGACGGAAAGCAGTTTAAATATAAAAACTAGATGGAACTTCGACTGCGCGCAGTCGAAAATGATGCCTCCGTCATAGAGCAAGTTTACAAACCAAAAAGCAATTTCTCATATACATATATGACCCTTTGATCTTTGACCTCATGACCCTAAAATGTACTCAGTTCATTGGCTCTGCAAGATGTCCTGAGTTAAATAGTAATCCATCTGTCAGTTCTAATGAGAATGCGTTCACAAGCTATTTTTGCATACATAATGAGCCCATGACATTTGACCTTTGACCTCATGACCCAAGAATCTACTCAGTTCATTGGCTCTGCAAGATACATACATGATCTAAGTTTGGCAGGAATCCATCAATCTGTTCTAATGATAATGCGATCACAAGTAATTTTTTGCATACATAATGAGCCGCATGACCTTTGACCTTGACCAAGACCCCAAAATCTAATCAGTTCATCGGCTCTGCAAGTAACATACATGACGTAAGTTTGGCAGGAATCCATCAATTGGTTCTTGAGATAACGCGATCACGAGCTGTTTTTGCATACATAATGAGCCATGTGACCTTTGACCTTTGACCTCGTGACCCCAAAATCTAATCAGTTCATCGGCTCTGCAAGATACATACATGACCAATGTTTGGCAGGAATCCATCAATCGGTTCTTGAGATAACGCGATCACGAGCTGTTTTTGCATACATAATGAGCCCTGTGACCTTTGACCTTTGACCTCGTGACCCCAAAATCTAATCAGTTCATCGGCTCTGCAAGATACATACATGAATAAAGTTTGGCAGGAATCCATCAATCGGTTCTTCAGATAACGCGATCACGAGAACGGGACGTACGGACGGACGGACGTACGTACGTACGGACGTACGTACGGACGGACGGACAACCCGAAAACATAATGCCTCCGGCTACTTCGTAACGGAGGCATAAAAATCTTTTAGAGTCGCTCGTTCGCTAACGCCCTTCTGCCAGCCGGGTGACGATATTGTCCTAAGTCTCTGTTCATGGGATTGTAACGTTCGGTGTGTGTATGTACGTCCTCCCTTATCCATCTGATGGACTTGGTGCTGTCTTGTGAGAGTATGATGCTCTTATGCCACTTCATGGAGTGATTGGTGGTGGCAACATGGGACACCATATGGTTTTACTGATTCAGGAACAGCACCATCTACAGCATAGGTCTGAGGAAGCTTGCAGTGCAGCAAGTTGAAGCTTACCAAAACCGGTAAATTCCACTGATTGTGAAGAAAGAACTAATTTTCAGAATACGTCACCCAACAAGATGAACGTCTTTAGTGATCTTACTCACCATTACGGCCACTTACGGCCATTGCAGCAATCGGGCGATGGAAGAACTTAATTTAATTTAATTTAATTAAGGAACTTTACATAATTAAACTATCTTGATCGAAGGAGACACGAACGAACGAACGAACAAACTCACCTCTTCAATGTTCCTAGACGAGATGAGGTCCAGGGCTAGGTCCAGGGTCTTACGACGGACCTCCAGGTCGGATGCAGACAGCACACGCAGGATGTCCATCACCAATTCCTTAAAATGATACAATCACTCAAGATTAGTTGCAGACAAAGCAGAAGCCTACTAACAATAGGTGGGTGAAATCTCTAGACTGTTTAGTTTTGACTGCTAAAGTAATAGTACCCAAGTTAACATAAATGATGTACATCATGAAAAATGTTGCAAAGATTTTGAGTAAAATTATTAAAATGCTTTGGATGCGATATTTTCTAAATGTAAGTCTGATGTAGGTTCATCTGAGTATTAAATTATGAATACCCTTACCAAGTTTGGTAATTTTTTTGAAGTATGTTAAAATTTAATTTGTCCCAATTCATATTCTTGAGAATGTGATATATTAAAAAGTCCACCTTTTATTCTTGAGTTATGAAGGGTTATGAGTTATGTTTTTTTTTTTTTTACATGGGGTAGCAATAATTTAGTTGTTGACTCTATGCATTATGCACCCTTTATGGGATACATAAAATAAGTTATAATGACATACCTGTAGGACCTTCTCGTGAGCGGGAGTATCTTTGAGAGCGATGAGACGATCGAGAACGATCAGCTTGACATTGTTATCACTTTCCTTGATGATCAGATCAATATAACAAGATGCAGCGGCCTGTAAAATGAACAACATACAGATTAGAGTTATTGATGTACATGTACCTTCTTTTGTGAAGAGCTACAAATTGCTTCCAGATGAAAATACAACAGAGCAGTACTTAGGCATAATAACAATTAAATAGAAATAGTGAACAGAATCCTATGAACATAACCTTGGAAAAGCAGCATCACACCAAAAGCTTGATGAGAATGTAAAAAAGTATACATGAAAGTATACTTTGAAAGAGTATTTGACCCAGAACTCACCCACCCTTTCCACCCATCCAGATCAGGGACTTGAAGTCTCTCGCATTACAGCTTCTTACTCCTGAACTAGAATGAAGTTTCACATGCCATACCAGACTTAAATGTATCAGACCCAAGCACCTTCGATTGTAACTTAATAAATCTCTGTGGGTAATATTCCTCCTCAAATTACCTACAGATCAATATTAGAAAGACAGTGGCTATACAGATCTTAAAGAACAAGAGTATGAAGCTTCATGAAGTTTCCAAAGAAAAATTATCACCAATGCTGTCAAAAATATTTCTCTTTTCAGCATCAGTTCATCATTCCAAGAAATGTCAATGCTGTACAGTTCAATTCGATTCAATGGCTTTAGGCATATTCTTATTGCGGCAATGTGTTGCCTAATTATATCTGGAGTATATCATTAAAGGCATCGTTTAACAATGTTAAATCTGAGATGCCCAGCCCTACGTGTTATCAGTGTTCGTGATATGGTGTAATGTTGAAGCCCTAAAATATTGTGCTTCAAAATGAGCAAGAAGTGCCTCAAAAAAGTAAAAATCTGTGAGTGACTGGTTTTACCATACTCATTTTTCCCAATAGACTGTAGTGTTATGAAAACCGTTAGGAAAACGCAAAATTTGATTTAGATTCCAAATCATAAATATCTTGATAATCAGACAGGCGATCGGCTTGTAAACGTCATGGGGTTCCTGACTGACCTAAAGGTTTATAATTATCATTGGAGCATGAGCTAAATCCATGATTTTGTTTCAGAATCTGAGGCAAAGTTACCCAATCCCTTTAATGCTTACCTTGACAGCGGTTGGTGCGCTGGACAGAGTGACCAAGGTACCTGCAGCTTCATAGCGCACAGCAGGGCTGGACGATTGAAGCAGGTTGTAGATGCAACGGATAAACCTGGCACGCTCAGAGGGGTTGGTATGACACACCTAAGAGATAGAGAGATTATTAACATCTTAATATCATCTTTTACAGAGATATTCTACATAAATGGATCCTTCACAAACATTTACACTTTTTTATATACATGTAGATGGGTTGGTATGACACACCTAAGAGGTAGAGAGATTATTACCATCATTAATGTCTTTTACAGATATGTTCTACATAAATCGATCATTCCCAAACATTTAGACTTTTAAAAAATATATCTGCTTGCCATTTTTAGGTGAGAGATAAATTTTGGGAGTGCTTTGGGGAAAAAATAGAGAGGAAGTTTAGACAGAGAATGAAAGAGTTAGACAAAACGAGTGAAACAGTGTGTGTGTCAGAGAGAGAGAGAGAGAGAGAGAGAGAGAGAAAAGGCGAGGGTTGAGAGATGGAGAAGCATATAGTGATAGAGAGAGAAAGAAAGAGGAGAGAGAGAGAGAGAGAGAGAGAGAGAGAGAGAGGAGGGACAGAGAAAGATAAAGAGAATGAGAGAGAGAGACGGAGAGAGAGGGAGGGACAGAGAGAGAGAGAGAGAGAGAGGGGGAGGGAGGGAGGGAGAGTGAGGAATATGCTAAGAGGGCAATCAGAACCATCATAATTTCATAAATCTATTTTCAAAATTCTCCTTCTTCTCGAGTCGCTAAAAGAATCAATGAATGTTATTCCCACTTTTTAAACAAACTTGAAATGGCACCATCTTTGAATGAATGCTTGATGTCCCTGGTACCTTACCTTGTAGACAAGCTCAACGATGACCAGCTGTAGAATGTCATTGAAGGAATGAATCTGATCAATACAGGTACTCAGGTAATCCAAGGCTCGCTCCTACAATAAAAAAGAAAAAAGAAAGAATAAACAAATATATAATAATATTGAGTTCTTGTAGAATGTCATTAAAGGAATGGATCTGATCAATACAGGTACTCAGGTAATCCAAAGCTCGCTCCTACAATATATAACAAATACAGATACGTAACAACAGGAAAAATCTGAATGCATTAATTTCTGTTTTGCTCTGAATCAAAGGTACTATTTATAAAATTTTATTTTAAGGAGTAATTGGTCTTATTACTTAATTGTTGTACATTTCAAAACAAAGAATTCTCCAGAATCTTAACAATATATTTTATCAGTATATATCAAGAATTGTAATAGGACAACATTTTACCAATTTGTATATAGCGCTAGGTAATTTGATTTTAATGTATTTTTTTATCTTGTACATACATGAGCAATTAAGATGTATTGTTCAGAAGCCATATGTTGTAAGTTACACTGTCATACGATATCACTTTCCTCCAATTTGCAAATTGAATATACGGCCTCCAAATTTCTCTACACAAGTACCTTACATAGCCATGCATACTTTAGTACATACACATAGAGTTTGCTGCTCCCTGCCTTACCTGGTCAACATGTATCAACATCATGAAGGCGTTTCTCTTACTGGAAGCATCCTGCTCCTGTTCTAAGAAGTTATGGATGAGCTCGGGGGCATCAGGTATCAGTGTATCAAAGCTCCTGAAATGATAAGATAATATTTATCATATTACAACAATTATAGACGGCGATTGTTAAAGATGGATTTAAGTTCTGGTCATGCGATTGCATTGTGAAATAAATGTTGTGGAATCAATATACATATAAGTATTGGTGTGTACTGCAAGGTTCAGGAATCATCAATATAATAAAATGTCTAAATTGTTGCAAATCACTGCATATTTTACACTGTGCAAACTATCAAGAAGGAATTGATTATATAGTTGGTTTCATAAGATGCACAGGACTTGAGGTTAAACAGACAAAACCTTGGATAAGGAGAAAAAAATCCCTAAACATATCACAGCAAGCAAGTCCTGTAAATTAGTGTTGACTTGCAAGACTAGGGGGGTGTTTCACAAAGATGCTAAGTTGAACTTATCTCTAAGTTAGACTTAGCAATTATGGAAAGCCGTTAGCATCTTTGAAAATATTTTGTAAAAGTTATTTTAGAAGGCATAAAATGTTGATTCAAATCATTCAAATTTGTTATCATCAAAGAGATTTCATGTTCTTGATGTGAAATTTATGAAAAATTTAAAAAAATTGAATTTTTGCTTTTGGATCTATTTTATTCTAAGGCTAGAAATGGCTCTCCATAATGTTTAAGTCCAACTTAGAGTTAAGTTCGACCAAGGATCTTTGTGAAACATCCCCCTGCAGGCTCCCTTCATGTGTGTCAAAACATGCATTAAATGTGAGACTACGAAGCCACACAAAAAACGGGGCAAGAAAAATCGTTCATAAAACATTGCAACATGCAACGAGTGGCAAAAGTAGGATACGCACTTGTAGATGGTGAAGATGGCCAAGACTGCGTTGCGCCTGACATAACTATGGCGATGCTCAAGACACGCCCTGATGGCGGGCATGAGTGGTTCGATGAGCTCGGCTTCCTTGAGCTTGCAGAGGAAGCGGAGGGTGGAGCCGCGGATGAACTCGTTGGGATGCTGAAGATCCTGTATGGAGGGAAAAAAGGAAGCGTTACGGTTTTAGTGGCTAAGCGTTCAATCATCTACATAGTCTCACACTGACATTGATTTGTACATGCCCGCCTGATTTCAAGAGTGACAGGTGAAACTTTATGATTAGAATGTGCTTAAACATGGTTCGAGGCACAGATGTTATATTATGGTATGATTTGATGGGCCTATGTTAATGGTATGCACATGATGCTGTAGTGACATCACTATCGGGCAAGCTTCTTAGCCCTTTATTTGTGTCGATATTAATAATAATAATAATAGTGGGTTCTTGTATAGCGCTCATGTCTGTCAGACTTAAAACTCCTGATGTTCCATGATTGTTTATTTCCTTGTCTATCCTCCTTGACCAATAAACCATTTTATTCCTCTTTTAATACAATTCAACAACACATGCACAAATTTCCCTCAACCCTCTGCTATGCTCTTTTTTGGATGTGTGAGGTCAACAAACTAAGGAAATGATGAAAGGAATTCAGTAGGAGTATCCCTGGTACAGTCAAAGCTGTCTTTAGTGGACACCTCTTTATACAGGCCACTTGTCTACAGTGGCCATGTATTTTGTCTCCCTCAGAAAAGAAATGTGCATTATAGAACCTGCCTAGAAATTACCTAGTTTGATTTGATTTGATTTGATTTGATTTGATTTATTGGTTTCTGCATCTTTTTTCTTTTTTTCATCATACATCATACATCAGGGGACGGTTCCCATTCCCATTGAAATGTCTACAATGGCCACTTTTTCTGATTCCTTGGGTGGCCTTTATAGACACTGACAGGTTTGGCTGTATAATCTGTGGTTAACAATCTGTTCGCATATCACAAATATGAATCACGTTTTACATCCCGATCCCTTCATACCACCAAAAATAAAATGAAAGCATACCAAAGTAAAGCCAACATCATTCCAAATAGCCAATAGTCCGTCAGCTGGCATTCAGTTTGCTGATAAGACTAGGGTCATACATGTAAATTACCTAGTTATCAGGGGACGGTTCCCATTCCCATTGAAACGTGTGTTAATTGTATAACACACGTTTCAATGGGATAGTCAAGAAGTTAGACTTATGACGGTTTCGAGGAACGGGCCCCTGCATTAATCGTAGATAGTTGTACACTGTTCTTACCTTCCTGTATGCATCACATACAAGGATCATCTCCTGCAGGAGCTTGCCATCCGGGTGTGTCTTGGGAACAATCTCCCAGAAGATCAGCAGCAGCTTCTTGATCGTGTGGTCCTGAGAAGAAAAAAGGAGAGAACCTTAAGATTAGGAAAAGATCCAAAATCAAGTCATGACATCATTAGAGTCTAGAATATATTATACATTTTAGTCTGTGTTGCATCTCTGAAGCCCAACACCAATTCAAATGAAGACTTTTGTTCAGTAAAATTTGAAAATAAATAAAAATATTTCTCAAAAACTACAAGTATTTACCTAAAAAGAAGAAGAAAAAATTGTTTTAAATTTTCTATGACTTTCCTGAACCCCAAACACTGAGTGACCAAAGAGCCTAGCCATCACAGGGTAAATCGTGTAAACAACAAAACTCTGAGAAATTCTTTGACTGATATTTCTACTTAGAATCCAAAAGAGGCTCATAAAATGTGAAACCTTTTTATGTTGAATACTATTTTAATGACAATGAACAATACAAAAAATCTTAGTTGTGGTTAGCCCTACTGTAGGTATGAAACACGTTTGTAAACTTGGTAGAACTGTAGATATTGGGTATCAGACACATACCTTGAGAGGCAGTAGAAATCTGATGACATGCATCAAGATTCCAGGAAACTTCTCTCCGTTGAGGATCATGTAGATGAGCTTCTTCAGAGATTCAGTCTTGGTCTTGGTATCTCCCTTCTCTGTTAAAACACAATACAAACATGTATAAGCCATTAATTAAAAAGCTACTGTTTTAAAGCCCCACTGCACTACTTACGGTAGAGCTACTTGCGCTCTCTATATAGCCAACAATGCCTAAGCGGTACCCATTGATCCCCAAGGTCCCCTTTTTCTTATGTTAAAATTGAGAGTTGATTTGATGAGATTAACCACCTGCATTGACCACGCAGGGAGGTCTAATCCCTCCTGGCCAAACTAGTGCAGATATGCTTTAAAGGAAAAGCTCATGTCTCAAAAACATTATTTTGTGATTTGGGTACCTTTATTGGTTTCTCTGATCCAATACAAGACAATAAAACAACTTAATTTCTATTATAAGATGATTTCTCATTAATTTAGAAAGCATATAAAACGTTAACTACCATTTATTATCCAGAGTAGCCAGGAAATAGTTGAAATTAATATCACCCTTGGCAGTGATTGTTCTAAAATGTGCAAAGTGGGACATCTCCTTGGTAAAAGGTCTGTGGATATTTGGAGGTTATCTGTCAAGTGCTATCTCCGAGGTGGCTTATTGACTGGATGATTTTTTGCTTACCTATGTCGTTTTTGAGCTGCATCTCGTTAGGGGGCTCTACGTCCATGTTCATGTTAATGAGCGTGTAGCAGGAGAGCTCTAAAGCAGACGTCATCTTGATTCCGTTTCCAGATCCTCAGTACAATGAAGAAAAAATTGAAAACTGTGGACAGAATAAAGAGAAATAATATAGTTTACCATTACTGTAACTGTCTACGATTATCTCTTTGTAAATTGATCTACAAACTCTTACTGGTAGGATTGTTTTCTTCTGAATGGACAATAAATACTTAATTTCAATTTCAAATTTCAAAATTGCTGAATATGCACAAGTTATATTCATGTTATCTTTTTCTTCAAGTCATGCATATATTCAGCAATTTTGAGCAAACTGCACTCTATAGCATGAATGTTTGCTGCCCAGCAATCGCGCATGCCTACTTTCTCTTCGCCATTTTAATCAACAATGTACAACATGGATGAATTGGGTTAGGCCAAAGAATCACCCTTTTTCCCATCAAGGACTTCTTCAAATTATAATTTCAAGTGGTTGACCGGATGCCAAGAGGAGTTGAAAAACATTGTAAGTTGAAAGTGTCATTAGTCTACTAAGTACTACTTCTTTACTGTTTGAAAAAATGTGACCAAACCCACTGTTTGAATCGTTATCCTAATAAGGATCTGGGGCTCAGTTAGACTTAGACTGACTTAAACGCAAACGTCTGTCACTCTCGATTTCGACTGATTTTTAGGGGGGTTTTCTCTCCGAAAACCTCACGACAGTCGATACTTTTAGTAGACCTAGATCTATTATCACCAGTCTTCACAATTCCCCACACACACACACACAATAATCACACTTTGCATTGCTCGCTTAGTGGCTTAGTTAGGTTCTCGATATGTAGAGCTGACCATGCATGCTGACCAATTATAGTAAAAGAGGGGGTAATCGACCATCTTCAGTTTTTGGCCGATTGGTTGGATGCATGGTAAAATCCCTTTAAAATACATCGCATAATAGCATATCACATATCCCGAACATACCATACCATGCCAGAGTCAATGAAGAACCCCATTTGCAATGAAAAATATATCCTAAAATATCACATTTTAGCGATGTAATCGGTGGTCCCGCTACCCGAATCTGAAAAAATGAGTATCTTACGCGTGTCTGTAAGAAATATGGGTACCACAAATTGAGCTTTATTTCAAGTATTTTTCAGATTAAGAGCCTGATTTTGTGCTAGTCGCAAGCTCAAAAGTATCTCACCACATGTATTAAATCAATGCAGCCGGACACCGCAACGCACACACGATATCTCTGTCTAATTCAGATTCCAATTTTCGATCACTGCAGTACTAGTTTTCGGCCTGGCGAGCTCCGGGGAGCTCTGGCGTGGGATACCTGCTCCGCCCGCTAGTGCTATAGATCAGCACGGAAACGCACGGCGCGCACGCCTCCTATTGACTTTGCGGCCGAAAACTGGTTCGCTATTAAGGCTGTGCACAACAGTGTAATGAGGTACCCGAGTACACTCCCAGGCTCACAAGCGAATACTCGAATATTCGGACGCCATGTTTTTTTATAATTTTTTTGAATTTTTTTGAATTTTTTTGATTTTTTTTTTAATTTTTTGATTTATTGATTTTTTTTTTTTAAATTTTTGCCACTACCATACCACTCGGCAGTTTCCCAGGTCCCTCGCCGAAAACGCATGCAATTTTACTTTGAGTTGCAGTTGAATGGCGCCGATTTAATAAGAATAATAACAGTAAACAATGCTGTTTTAAAAACCAAAGATGGCAGAATAATCCATTTTCCTCCAAGTCCAAACAGAAATCTGGACATTTGGTCCCAGTTTTTGAAAGGTGAGTTTGACAGTGCTTGAGTTGGGAAACATTTTTACCGACGGTACCATGCCAGCGGTCGCCGCTCTCCCTGGCACAGGTAAGCGTGGGCCTGGACATTTTTTTTTTTTTTTTTTTTTTTTGCGGCCGAATATTCGGGTACGAAAAATCGAACCCGAGTAGTTGTCAACCGTGCGGGTACTCGAGCATTCGACTACCCGTCGAAGCCTTATTCGCTATAATAATAATAATATTTGCTTCATGATTTGAACAAGAAATGATAATAAATAGGAAGTAAAGGGTCCAAAAAATAGGATTTTGTCTTAAGTGGCCGAAAAACTCCTCCTTTACTAGGCAAATTCATGCAAAAAAATATATTCAAAAAATTGACTTGAAAACACATCAGACAATTAGTCTGAACCGAGTCAGGAGCAGATTTGAAGAAATTATATTTTTAAATGTTGTAAAACCAAAGATATAAGAAGAAAACTGACCAAGTATCTGTACTAAAAATCGTACATGTAAAATTGGTCATACACATTCGACAGCTCTAAATGATGCGCACGGTAGCGTTACGTGCGTTCTCGAATCCAAAATCATACCTCACACACACACTCTCACCATACCGCGAATGGTCCGTCGTGGGGAGCTAGGCGGCTGAGAGTTTGCAGCGATACCAACGCAGCTTCGGAGCTCCGCAGCGCGCCATTTTAGTGGGACTCGGAAAGGTTCGCGGTGGGAAGGCAGCGGCCTAGCTTTTTGCCCAAACAACGCTAGATCGGCTGCTGGCAAAATGAAAATAACTACGATCGAGAACATCGTCGGTTCCTTAACTTTTCAGTGAGATAATTCTGAATTCTAATTGAGACTATATAATAAATTAAATCGACAAAGAAACCTCGGTAGAACTCTTATAACTATACAAAAGCTTGTTTATTTCTTCATTTGACATTTTGTTTTTGACCATTTTTTCGTGCGCGAGTCAATGCAAACTATGTATTACCAAACTTTCAACACGCAAGGAACGGGGAACACTCGCAGACCTCGTATCAAATTCGTTGCAAAAAAAAAAAATCAAGGGTGATTTTGAAGCAGTGAAGAATATTGGCGCTGCAATGCGCAGAAATATACTTGAAAGAAACTTAAAAAATCATACCTGAATTTTCAGAAAATCATATTTGTATTACATATTAGTGTACCTAGATGTGAATTGTTTATAACTCAGTCTTTATGAAGATTTGTTGGGAAAAATGTCAATTTTTTCCGTTTGGTGGTCATTTCTAGGCTAATATTTTAAAAGTTACTTCAGTAATGGTCCCGATGTTTCTCTTATCATACTCGCATGTTATTCCTACATAGATTAAACATAGGTCTAGATCTAGGATAGGATGGTTAAGGGTAAGACCGGATAACATTATAAAAAAAGATATATCCTTCCAACCTCCCATATCCAAGTTTTGGCTGATTATTGCCGACCCACCGCAGCAAGGCCATTCAGATTTTCGTACGCGACCGAAGCGCCCTCTAGTGCCCCATGAATGTGCCTACCTTTACTCATTACTCCATTAGTTTACAATACGCGGGCTGCATTTCTCATGGAGCTACGTTTTAAATCACAGTTTTGATAAAGATATTTTAGAGTTCCGAGATAATCAGCCTTTTGAGGTATAGACCTAGGCTAGATCTAAGTTAGATCTATATGGAGAAGAACTTGTAGACCCTACTTCAACTTCACAT
Organism: Strongylocentrotus purpuratus; assembly: GCF_000002235.5. Classification (NCBI taxonomy): domain Eukaryota; kingdom Metazoa; phylum Echinodermata; class Echinoidea; order Camarodonta; family Strongylocentrotidae; genus Strongylocentrotus; species Strongylocentrotus purpuratus. Next base: position 5,353,004 of record NW_022145602.1, on the reverse strand, counting down.
TCACGTTCTTCACAGACTTCAGCAAGCTCACCAGCTCACGATCACAATCATTCACAATTCACATGCACAAAGAATTAGGTTTGAATTTCAATTATATGGTAATAAAAGCATTGAACAATTTTGCATGAGCGAGCAATGCACATAGACTGCATAGGGATACCGTACGTCCAATTTCTATGGGAAGGGTTTTAGTATTTAGCACATAGTCTAGATCTAGAAGTAGCTAGTCCCACTCGCAAAAATTCACGTTTGTCCCGACGTGTCTACGCGCTAAGCTAGCCTAAGCTTCGCATAACAATTCATGAAATGAATTTAAAATGACCAAAACGTATATGTAATGAATTCCGGACAAAGACGTCTATAATACAGAAATTGATTTGAATGTAAGTATAGTCGAAATTTACACCAATAAATAGAAAACTAAATAAATCTATGAGGCCGGTAGGTTACTCACTTTTTGCGAAAATGACAGCAAATGAATTTCTACGTGGCGGTTTAGAGCGCCATCTATTGAGCAGAGTTGACCCAATGACCGCATATGACGTTTGGCTTTATCTGTCTCCTGATTGGCTGTCTTCCCACAGCTGAATTTGAACCGCGAGTGCCAAATGATCAGCAAGTTGGATGTAAGCCTGTGCAAAATATCGCGATTTTTGGATGATTTATTAAAGCAAGTTATACCGTGAGTATATAATTATCAACGAATATAATTTTTGAACAATTTGATACATGTAGAGTTGTGATTATCATGCCGAAATTCATTTTATAATGCAGTAAATACCACTCGACATTGTCTTGTTTACTTGCATTCGCGATTGCATTGTGTGCATGATGTAGGCCTATGTGTTTGTGCGTTGATTGTGTCCCCGACAGGTTCGGGCCACGCCGCGCCGGGGCTAGGCATGTCGCGACGCGATCGTGAAGGTAATCTTAACTTTTTTTTAGGTTGGCTTTATCTGCGACAGCCTAAATAATCGGCGCTTATGCATTTTCACACCGTCCAGGCGTGCTTAATTCTTTCACACACAAGTAACTTAGGGTACGTTTATTATGCTCAACTTTTTTAGGCCAGATCAACTGCAGTGCGAAATCTGAAGCAAAAATCAAACAGCGGTTGTGGCGACATTTTTCCTGAAGTGTGTACAAATTCTGACTAGGGTCTAGTCAGTGTTTTCGACTATTCTGGGCATGATGCACCACACTGGAAAATATAATTTGAAGAAGTCTTTGATGTGAACAGTGCAGTGCAGTCGGGGCGCTGGTCCGAGAATAAATTAAGGATCGTCTTCATAAACAGACCGATGCGTCCTCAAAAATTAGGACCGTCTGCATTTTCGCAGACGTTTCATATTTTTGATCGGCGCATTGGCGATGCAACAGAAGAGAGCAACAAAGATGATCTCCACAATGAAACACCTACCTTACATAGAGAGACTTAAATGCCTAAACTTGCCATCCCTTGAGTACAGGAGAATGAGAGGAGACATGATTCAGGTGTACGAGTAGGGTGTCTGAGCGCGCACCCAATGTTGTGTGCTAAAACCCTTCCCATAGAGATTGTACGCTTCCCTATGTGGTCTACGTGCATTGCGCGACCATCCAAAATTGGTCAATGATTTTATGAAAAAATTTGAAATTCAAACCTTTATAACAAATGATCCTGAAGGTGAAACTCAATAAATGAGGTGTCATATGAAAGAGCAGGTTTTTCTCCATATTCCCCATAGGGGGCCACCCCCAGAATTCTAAAAATATCTTGGTCAAAACAGCTATTGAAATGTTGTTTGCATCCTAGCTCCAAAATTTGCCACTTTCCTGAGCTGCGCCCCCGCGGCTTAAGCAGGGCTAGACGTAAGGATAATATCCAGATGCTTTTTTTTTCGCTAGCCCCAAGGGATCATTTGTTATAACAGTTTGAAAATACCCTTCCCACATTTTTGGAATCAGCTAATTAGGGAGGCGTGAGCTCCGCTCAGTCCAAACCATGGTTACATCGTAACATGTGCGCTTATAGTGAATGAAAGTATGGGTGGCCGATTCTCGCCATAGAACCCGGAAGTGAATACACATTGTAGTCAATGGCAATATCGCGGAGACAACTTGTCTCCGCGATATTGCCATTGACTACAACGTGTATTCACTTCCGGGTTCTATGGCGGGAACGGCCACCCATACTAGTCAATGGCACATATCGCGGAGACAGCGTGGCTCAAGCTTGCAAGTCGCGCATTGGCTGAGCAACTTGCGTACGATATGCATACGCTTGCATATCGCGCGATACAGCTGTTTGGCTAAATTTAGCAAAACAATATAACTCTGCGTGTACGTCTTTTTCGTCGATTCTGAGCAAAATGCTATGAATATTTCAGCGTTTTGAAGGGGCTGTATCTTTTGATAGAAACATCGGCAAGACTTGAAATTTGAAATGTATTATTCTGATTACATTTTTAATTCAAATATCAAACAAAAATGGTGAAAAACGATCCCAAATTGAAAATTGAAAAATCGTTCAGACACCCTAGTACGAGATCATTTATGAGCATGACAGACTCAACCCTGACCACTTCTTCCAACTAGCAGACACACCAACAAGAGGGCATAGTCTCAAGCTTGTAAAGCCGAGGTGTAGGACAAATGTAAGGAAGAACACATTTAGTCACAGAGTGATTGATGACTGGAACTCTCTGCCTGAAGTAGTAGTTCAGGCTCCCTCCATAGACGCCTTCAAAACCAGGCTTGATCGTTGCTGGAAGGAACAGTGTCATATCTCTCAATACTCGAACTGATTTTTTCAATTTCTTTGCTCCTGGGACATTGTACATGGTACATTGTCCAGTCAAGATGCAACCTCTTGCCCCTCTGCCTCCCTTGCATATAATGAGAATTATTATTAAAGAGTATGAGTACAAGAAGATACATGTAGATCAAGAAGATAGACCTGGAAGCTCGACTGCTGTCTCAGCATTCTTCCAGTATTTGCGGTAAAGGTAAAGGTAAAGAGGACGAGATCTCATTCTCGGACCAGTATCCGGGCCCTACTGGTGAAAAGGGGTGATTCCTCATTCCTCGTCCTAAACCCAGCCATCGATGTTGTATTGTCAACATGGCGAAGACAAAGTACGCATGCGCAGTAGTGGCGCAGCAAATATGAATATTCATGCTATAGAGCGTGGTTCGCTCGAAAATGCTGAATATGCGTTATGCACAACTCGACCTTCACATCACAATCTCATTTTCGTAAAATCCCTGATTGTACACTCATAAAAAGGTGCAAATAATGGATTCCACAAATCCACAATGATTTTCTTGATGTATTTTACAGAGACTTTCATGTAATGAGTGATAAATCCAGGGCGCAGATCGGGAAGCCTACACGCGCAGAGCGTCAAAGAAAAAAAGACAGCGAAAACGATGTTTTCTGTTCATTATTCCATGAACATCACGTTAACACAAACACTTGCTGTGTATGCAATGCACTGTCTTAAACATATTAATGATTTTTGTTATTCAGATTATTCCTGTTGTCTAAATGTCCTCAGATTCTTTTTTATTTCATTTCAAAACAAAAATGTACAGAAAGATACATAATAATTGAAGGAGGGGCTGAAAAAAGGGAAGGAGAAGAGATTAAACTACATAGACTAGTACTAGTATGAGGGGGTGACCAAAGTTTGCAAATTTTGTCAGTAAGTTCATATTTATTCGGAAATGACGCAAAAGACTGCAAGAAAAGTTCGTCCCTGGATGGTTTTAGGTTCCTCTTTCCAATGGTGGTGTTAAAAGAAAAGTCCACCCCCAAAATAAGTTTGTTTCGATAGAGGCAGAATAATAAGAAAATCAGGTGAGTGAAAGTTTGAGCAAATTCTGAATGAAAATAAGAAATTTATGAATTATTGAAGTTGTGATCAATCAAATACGAATTGGCAACTCTGTGACTTATTATACGAGCTCTCCTTCATTTGCTTTGTGCATAATATTCCATAAAATCATGTTTTCTTCGTTATTGATGACGGAATATATATTTGTTCCTTGCAGGGGGAGTATAGAAACATATTTGCAATTATTATATTTAGGGTGCATGTATGGTTGAAATTTTTCTTGAGGGAAAATTAAAATTTTAGATTTTTTTAGTACTGAGCAAATGGAAGTTGAGCTCGCATGATACGTCATAGAGTTGCCAATTTGTGTTTGATTGATCACAACTTCAAAAATCCTAACTTCCTTATTTTTAATCGGAATTTGCTCAAACTTTCACTGACTTGTTTCTCTCATTTTTCTACTCCTATTAAAACTAACTTAATTTCAGGGTGGACTTCCCCTTTAATATTGGAACTACATGTATGGTCACACCACCATACTGTTCTATGTAAGAATTTTTTTGTGTGGTCTTTGATTATTGCTTTTTTGTTATGTTTGTTTTCAGCATGATATTTCAAAATTATATAGTGTACTGGTTTATTCAACATAGTACGAGTTACAACAATTTCTTTAACTGAATTTAAGCCTGAGGCATCATATTTATAGGAGATGCAGTCAAATTAATTGTCTTGTTTATTTTCATTTTCTAATTTTCTTCCTTTTTGCTCAGGTTGGTCCATCAAACTACATATTAATAATGGCTGAAGATCCGCCCCTCCTCGGGCTCAGTGTGTTTCAGGATGGAGAAGCAAAGATCCGACACTTCCTCTCAGACTTTGAATCCAAGCACATGAAATGGCTGGAAGAGATCTTGATAGAAGCCAAGATGCATTTTGGAAGGTAGGTCTTTTACTGGATCAATTCAGACAGGCCCCCTGTTTCATAAAACTTGCTATCAATACCAAGTGCAACAATGTTGTGACAAATTTTCTCTCATCCAATGATCCAATCAAATGCAAGAATTTCCATAGAGCTCTTATAACCGTTCTTGGAATGTGTCATGGATAAAACGTTTTGTGAAACAGGACCCTGGGCCAACTCAGTATTAGGTATATTTTGAAGCAGATAAAGAATCATGACTAAGATGACCATTGAAAAGTATTCAATTAATCACAGATACATACTTGTGTGGTTTTTTTCCATCAAGTGCATCTTTTAAAATTTTCATTATAATTTTCATATGAATGTAGGCCTACATGTATATTGAAAAAAAAGGAATAATAATCTGTATTCCAAGTCCTGAAATTCGCCAAAATCTGAAATTCAACCATTCTTTGGGGTCCGATACGTAGCCTGGATTTCAACTCTTGTTTTCTCTTTCCAGGGATGACATTCCTCTTTTACCGAAGACTCCTGCAGTCAAGAATAGAGCACGTAAAGGTCGCGTGGTTGTTCGCAAGAGTTCAATCGTTCCAATCCATGAAGAAACTGATGATATACCAGCTAAAAGGTAAGTGGTTTAATATTCAAAGCTCTTTTTTTTTAACTTGATAATGAAATTGTAATTCCCTACTTTGAGACTATGAAGATAATGCATATAGTGAAAGAAATAAAAGATGTGCATGTACAGTACAGTACAGCATGCTTGACCATTTGTGAAGGCATACCACTTTAGATGCCCTGTTCAGTCATTTTCAGCAGGGATTCAATTGTTTTGGAAGGGAAAATTACTTCTAACCTGCATTTTGCTTTCAAAATAGTGCTGTAGCTGAACCGAACGGAAGTTCGCCGAACATTGCCTGGTTCGGATGTTCGGCAGAAAAATGTAAACGTTTTTGCAAGCTAATAAACTTGTCATTTTGTACCTAATTTTCATGTCATGATTGCTCATTTTATATTTACTTTTTTCCCATTTTCCACCTTTGTGATTTATGCCTATCCAGTGGTGGGCGCAACTTCACTGGCGCCATTTAAATCCCAAATCCTGACCACGCTACGTCGCGATCGCAAGCCATATAAACAAGAATACATGTGCGTGATCAAAACAGGTTCAGCTCAAACCCACTCAACAAAAAATTAATATTTTAATTGTAACCATATCGGACAAATGTTACAATATAAATAATGAAATGAATATATATTGTAGTATGGTATTTATTTATCCAGGAAAAATAGGGATTTCATATTTTTCCTATTGAAAATAAAAACTTATAAAAAACAGTTATTGACGAGCCTGAGTCTCTGTTCAAGATGGGAGCTTTCATGACTCCAACATTAGACAAAAACCGTCTCGGAAAATCTTTAAAAAATATCATTTATCGACAAATTGAAAACATGATTCTTTTAAAATTGAAAATAAAACACGATTCAAGACGGAAATACGAATGTAAGTAGTATTTTTCTTCGCAAATAATTACGTTTAGAGCAGTTTTTTAATGTGAAATTCTTGCTGGTCGGAAGCAGTGTGCACTGTGCAGAAGTCCTCCCGCCCAGTGCCGACCGCCGTGGCTATAACGCTGCTTGCTATTATATTACCAAACCCCGAACCGAACCAAGTTCGGGTGAAAAATTACCGAACTCTGCCGAACCGAACCGAACACGAACATAGCGTCTGACTTACAGCACTATTTCAAAAGCTTTATTGTGAAGGGCAAACATTGATTTTACAAATTATTGATAGAGGATTATTACATTTACAAATATAGTCTAATCTAGAGGTCCGGAAATATCACATAAATCACACAATACAATGGAAACTCGTTATAACGAGGTCCTTGGGACCAAGGAAATTACCTTGTTATATCAGGGTAAAAAAAAAAAAAGAGCCGGGACCAGCGAAGCACCTTGTTACATGTATAAAGGAGCACTTTATACTGAGATTAAAGCTTTACCTTTTTAAATTTGACTAAATGGATGGAACTCATGGGGAAAAATATTTAAAAATGAGGGTGGGGGGGGGGGGGGGCTACTCTTCAAGCTTGCTTGCATGAAAGTAAAACTCTTTAATTTGTTTTGCATTGAACTCTATGTAAATTTGTTGGGGCTCTTTTATGACTTTCGAGGGCAAATTTGCCCTGAGCCCCTTTGTATTTTTTTCCCTGATTGAACTATTTTTCATGAATTTATATCTCACCTGCAGAAGTCGGACTTCAGCCCGTCAATCAACCAAACGTCAATCAACTAAGCGTCAGTCATGTATGTCAGAGTTCCACAAGGATGCCATCAAGAGCGCTGCTCTGATGAGTCCTCCCACTGCCACACCTCCGCGTAAGAAGGTCAAAGAAGAGATTCTGTCCCCTGTGAATGCTGCAGTAGAAACAACATCCGCACCATCACCTCCCTCGGTTACAGCCAAGGAAGAGGTCGTTGATCCTGAAGTTGTTGCACTGGCCGAGGTGTCACCGCCGGCAAAACAGTCCCGAGCAACAAGAGCTTCGAATGTAGCAGTAGAAACAACGTCAGCACCATCATCTCCAACAGTGATTGTCAAGGAAGAGGTTGTTGAACCGGAAATTATTGCACCGGCCGAGGCATCACCACCGGCAAAACGGTCGCGAGCAACAAGAGCTTCGACAAGAGCCTCGACAGCCAGAACGGCAGCCAAGCAAGGACCAAAGACTCGAATCACTGCAACGAAAGGAAGAGGGTCGAAGAAGAAAAGCAGCACAGAGGCACAAACATCACAAGAGGAAAGTGCCACTTCAGCAAAGGAGACGGAAGCAACGGTCAAAGTGGAAAAGGCTGCACCTCCTCCAGTCAAGGTTAAGCCGTTGCGGGCTTCAACCAGAGGGGCTACTCGCACAGCAACAAGCACACGTCAGTCGACACGTAGCAGACTTGTACAGAATGTTAGTCAGTCTCCAGCATCAAGTCCACATGTTAGGGCAGAGGCGCCAGGTTCTGTTCGTGGGAAAAGGTTATGCAGCAAACTGGCTCGTACTCCCCAGACACCTTCAACACCAGGGGCATCTCGCTACAAAGACCACGTGAAGCGCCTCGTCCAGCTCCATGAGACGGAGATCGCCAAGAAACATACCGCAGAGGAAGCTAGCTCTCCCAAACGACCCAGACTGGGTCAAGCTCCATGTAGCCCTAAGACCCCTAAGACCCCCAAGGCTAAAACAGCGGCAGCCTCAGGTAGTCCATTCCGCAGCAGCCCCATCCTAAGCCTCAAGGTCAGTTCCAAAGCTACAGTCCCCAAAGAGAAACCAGTCCGGAAGAATGCTCAAGATGGAACCAAAGCTAAGGCTGTTCTTGGTGAGAAGAAGGCCAAAGAGGTCACTGCGTTCTTCTCAAGTCTCACCTGCAGAGCTGTGGAAGCCAACCCTCCCGCTGAAACTCTGAAGCCGGAAACTTCTGAGGCCTCACAGTCAGAGCAGGAGAAGGCAACGGTATCGGACGCTCCCACCAAAGCAACCATCAAAAATGATCATCGGTCAGATGATGACGATGATGAAGCTGATCCAGTCGCTGCAGCAGACGACACAGCCCTTTCCCAAGACTCCCTTGAGGAATCCCCTGAAAGTCAAGATGAAACGGACAGCCAGTCGTCCACACAAGCCCTGTCCAAGTCGATATCCTCATCATCTGGAATGGAGGAAGATAGCCTAATGGAGGAGAAGGCGATCCCTACAAGGAGAAGCATGAGAAGATCCACTCGGCGATCGTCCATAGCCATGAGCCAGTCTAAACGCAGGACGTCAACATACCTGCGTATGCATCCGGGTAGACAGGTTAGTTAGTGTCGCTCATATTTAGGTCAACTTTCTCAAACAGAAGTTTTTCTTACAGTTCTCGTCTTCTTAATTTTGCAACATAAATCTAGTTCCTTATTTGAATAATTAATTACACCATTTCTACAATTTTCGTCTCATGTTGTCACTTCTAATATTCATCATGAGCTTTTTGGATTAAATAGAAACTGGGTTACAGTAAGTAAAACTAAAGAATTTGAAAAGGTCTACAAATTTGTTTACACTCATCGGGAGTTAATCTGTGATGGATAGGATAGGTGAATTTGTAAGCAAAAGATTGAGATACATGTAAGCTATCAACAATGATTTGTGCACGATAGACTACAGCAATATTCCTAACCACTTCAGATTATTTAGATATTGATACTTATCCCAGATGTGATACTGAATTTTATCTACATGTAATACATTCCTTCAGAAATGAATTTTGAGTCTCAAATTAATCCATTGATCTACATTTGCCACACTCAACCCAGGTGATGTACATGTAAATGGGTACCTGGCAGGAATTAATTCCTTGAAATGCTAGAGCGCAGCAGTGGCTGCCTTGCTAAAGCCAGGGTAATAATCGAGGCAGCGCCAGGAGCGTCACAACCTGATGGACATGTGCACTTTATAAGAAGCCACCATTATTATTATTATTATTTTTCCTGTGTAGTCTTTGAGAAGGTCGAGTGCTAGACTATCCAAACGTCTTTCAATGGCCGTTCATCAGATGGATGAATTATCCTGTATAATCCATCATCTCTTTATTTCTCTTGTGTAGTCTTTGAGAAGGTCGAGTGCTAGACTGTCCAAGCGTCTTTCAATGGCCGTTGTTCATCAGATGGAGCGAGACTCTCTGGAACCAACGACAGAGGAGCCGTTGGCCGCCAGGAAGAGTCCAAGGATAGAAGCTCAGGCAGATGAGAAGAACACATCTAGCAGTAGTACAGGGTATGGACGACAACTTCATTACTACTAATAACAATCATAATACAGTCAAACCTGTCTATAGCGACCGCCCAAGGGAAACACAAAAAGTGACCTTTGTAGACAGGTTCCTTTAGTAAATGATTCAATAACCATTTTCAAGGGAAACAACAAATGTGGCCTTTATAGTCAGGTGGTTTAACTATACCATCGAACTGGCTTTAGAGACCACCTGTCTACAAAGACCACATTTTTTGTTTTCTCATTGAAACATACGTGTACTAAAGGAGCCTGTACATAAAGACCACCTGCCTGTCAAGACCACTTTTCTCGTCTCCGTTGGGTGGTCTTTATAGACAGGTTTCACTGTAGCTACGTTTGTATTGCACATATGTACCTAACTCTGGGAAGCTCCGACGCTGATGCCAAAGGCATTGGAGCTTCCCGGAGTTAATATGTACCCATCCCAAGGCATGCGCGAGATGCTTACAAAGTGGTATTATTACCCAGGCTTTAGCCCAGCTGCCCTTAGGCGCTCCAAGCATTCTAGGTATAAATTCCCAACAGGTACCGTATTACTTCACCTGGGTGGAGAGTAGCAAATATACATTAATGTCTTGCCAAAAGACATTAGTGCTGCAGGGCTTGAACCGCAAACCCTGTGGTCCACGATCGAATGACTTATCCGCTAGACCACGACATTCATTGTCAGCTATTTGCTTTAACATAGAGGTAGTGTTTATATAAGTGACTTGATATTTATAGAAGCGAAGGTTGTGTTCTAGTTCACTAGGGGGAAATAGAGCCTTCCCAAGCTTTGTACGGTATGTCACTTCGGAAGCACGGACAGATGAGAAAGATATTTCCAGGGGGATGTTTCACAAAGACTATAATCAACTTTAAGTTGGACTTAACAATGGCTGGCTGTTTATGCCACTGTTTGCTCTCACCATTTACTGGCATTGGTCTCTCAAGGGACGTACAGTACAAATCATGGTTATAAATCTACAGAATCTACATTTGTTGATGATTCATTATTGAAGGAAAAAATATCTAAAGATCATAATTGTGGAACCAATGGTGAGAGCAACCAGTGGCATGAATGGCCTGCCATATCTACATGTAGGTCCAACTTAAAGTTGATCTTGGGGTTTGTAAAACACTCCTCTGAAGTAGTACAGTGTTTGTTACATGTAAATGAGGTCACTGTAAGCTGTACTCTAGTCTGGGAATCCTTAGTTTAGATACGGTTAATCCAGAAATTGTCATGCCATGAAAATGTCACTAATTGTGATTTGTGAACAGTCATTATACACATTATACACTGTCATATTTATCTTGTTCACTACCAATAAAAACTCCACCAGAAAAAAGGGGGGTGCGAATTGCTACATGTCATTTTGTACTAATTTTGCAAAAGATCAGGGATGCCAGTTTTCAGGCAATAGCCTGATTTCAGGCCATGGCAAGTTATTTTCGAACCGTAGTTTAGGCTTTTTTGTGTACAAATTATTCTAGGTGATTTTCAGGCCCTCTGATCAATTCTAATGGCATCCGTGAAAAGATGCATTACTTGACTAATAATTCTATGATATCTTTTTGAATATTCAGGTCCAGTTCGTCTAGCTACGGTTCCTCTGGCTGTGAGTCGGATGATATCATCGACAAGACTCCTTCACCAGAATGCCCTCCATCTAAGGTAAGTTTCACTGAATTCAATTCAATTCAAAATATTTGTGTTTCCAACAAAATATTACAAATCAGTTATGAACATTTGCAACAAATGTAGAAATAAATATATTGGAAACAGAGAGGTCCACTAAAAAGCAAAGCTTGTACCAGTGTGAACACCTCAAATGGTACTTAAGAATAATGAGTAATTATTTTAACAAGTCCATTACTACAAATGGAACTACGAAATAGGTCGGGTGTGCAAGTGTCAAATTATTGTATTCATTCACTATATGTCCTGTGCACGTTGTACATGTATATTGTTTCCTGATTTTGTTTCTTTTGAAAGTCCCAAATAAGTTATAAAAAAATAATAATAATAATAATATACTGTAGTACTAACGAAAAACTCTGATAAGAGTCGTGTTTGCGAGGTCTCAAATTTTCGGGCAATTATGACCATCATCAGGAGCTTGCATGTTAGCAAGGCTTCTATTGCAACCGGCATAATAAAAAGCGGCAACATTATATTGGGAGCAGCGTAAAAAATATCCTCTTCTTTATCTTTTTGTTGACAAATTTCATGTATATTCAGAATAAATTAAGGTGTACAGGCATTATAATGTAAAAGTGTGTTTGTTTCTTTGTGGTAAAATTTGATGTTTTCCTCGTTAATGTTCAGATTTCTGAAACTAATTATTGCCTATTTATCTTTTGCTCTCTATCTCCTCCCAAGGTGATTCGTCCTCATCCCAAATCATTCTTAAACGTACTGAATGCCAACAAGAAGAAGAAGCTAGTCTGTCCGGGTACACCTCAGTCCGGGAGCGTTGTTACGTCTTTCATACAGAGGAATACACCACAAAAGAGAACCTTCAAGGTATGTAGACTTTTGTTCTTTTGCTTCATGAACCCCCTCCCTCTTCCCCCCTCCCCCCCCCCCCCCCCCCCTCTCTCTCTCTCTCTCTCTTCGCTCTCAATCTCTCTGTCTCTTTCTTACTCCCTGTCTCTCCATCTTTCGCTTACTCTCTCTCTCTCTCCACCTCTTACTCTGTCTGTCTCTCTCTCTTACTCTCTGCCTGTCTTTTTCTCCCCCTCTCTCTCTCTCTTTCCCTTGTTCCCCCCCCCCTTCTATCCCTTCCTCTCCCCCTCTCTCTCTCTGTTCCGCCTCCTTGCATACTTTATTTATGTCTGTTTTTATTTGTATTTCTCTGAGACTGTGCTAGGTTTATTCCCTTGCCAGTGCCACCCTCTACCCAGGTGAACTAAATGGGTCACCCAGTAGAAAAGATATTCCATGAGTGCCTTATGGCGTATCCAGACACCTACCCCCCGGACACCCACCCCCCTGATAACCACCCCCAGTCAATTACCCCCTAGGACAACCACCCTCTAGGATGACTACCCCCTAGGATAGATGTTCACGGGGTAGTAGTCCTAGGGTGTAGTTGTCCGGGGGTTAGTTGACTGGGGATGGTTATCAGGGGGGTAGGTGTCCTAGAACCGCCTTATAGGAGCTTAGGTACACCCAGGGTATTTATCTATTCAGTTCCATATCCTAAAGGTAAGGTGCCTTGTAAAAGTTGAATTAGTTTTAGTGTAAAGATCATTCTGTTCAATCGTACAAGTTACAAGTGTAAAATAAAGAGGAAGGCCTGATGGAACTACAGTCAAACCTGTCTATAGCGGCCACCCAAGGGAAACACAAAAAGTGGCCTTTGTAGACAGGTGGTCTTTGTAGAGAGGTACCTTTATTACATGATTCAATGAGAATCCATTTTCAAGGGTACCAACAAATGTGGCCTTTGTAGACAGGTGGTCTTTGTAGACAGGTGGTCACTAAAGCAGGTTTGACTGTATATGAATTTATTTCATCTGATATTAGGAGCAACAACAAGAAAGAAAAGCACTGTTACTGGAGAAACAGAAGAAGGAGGAGAATATCAAGAGGAAGATGATTGAAGATAGACGGAAGCAATTGCAAGATCAAAAGAGGTAATATTATTTTTAACAAATTGCCATGTTTACAGAGATGCCAACCAGTACGATTAAATCGTATTTAGTACGATAATAAGATTATTTTTTTTTAGGATACTCCTTTTTTGTGTGTGTCAAGAGGTTGGCATCTCTGTGTTTACCACAAACTAGTCCCAGCATTTTGGCAGTTTTCTTGTTTTAAAAAACAATAAACAAAACTCGACTTGAGCTTCAAGATTAGCAGCAGCTTGACACCTTGTGAGGAGTTTGTGCCATTAATACATGCACACAGTTATTTGTAATAATAATAATAATAGGCATTTCTATAGCTCCGTCTATCTAGAAATTCTATTCCAAGGCACATTTATTATTACCCCGGCTTTAGCCTAGCTGCCATTTCAGCGCTCCAGCATTTCAAGGAATTAATTCCTGCCAGGTACCCATTCACATCACCTGGGTTGAGTGTGGCGATTGTAGATCAATGTCTTGCCAAAGGACATTAGTGCCGCGGCGGGACTCGAACCGCGGACCTTGTGATCGACAGTCCGACGACGTATCCACTTGACCACGACACCTCTACTGTACAGATGATATGCTGATGCAGAACAATTGCAAAGAAGTAGTGAGAGAGAGAGAGAGAGTGTTACAGACCTACAGCTTGTTCAGAATATGGCGCTGTAAAGTGTAAACCGGTGCAAAAAAAATGCCAGTTTTTTAAGGTGTAAATGAAGAGGGATGAAAGAGAGAGGCAAGATTATGAAGTGAACGATCGGTGAGCAGGAACATTTTATGTTTATATTGCTAATTTTTTTTGTTTTTTGTTTTTTTTGTTGATAGAACGCGAGAGGATAGGATGAGAAGGGCTAAAGAGACCAGGGCTCTACAAGAGGAGGAGAAGAAGGAGAGGAACCAAAAGATGCAGGAACGTGAGGAACATAAACAGGTTAGCAAAACCATCAACACTTTTATTCTAGGACTTTTACCACCCCTCGAGGAGAAATGTTAGTTAGTTAAACCTGACTGCTAATAAAGCCTTTGTATGCTGTTACTATAAAGCGTCCAGGGGACAGATGGTTTTAATACCTCTCCAAGGGACCTGGTAATGAGGAATGGTAATGAGGTAATGAGGCATCAACTTGGGTACGAACCTGAGACTTGGTTACGAGACCACTGCTCTACCACTGAGCCATTGCCCCTCCTTCATTTTCTTTATGTTAGTGTGGAGAGTATCATAAAAAAGTTGTCCCTTTCAAAGGATGACTCTTCTAAAGCTCAAATGCCCTCATACTTCAAATATCACAAGTATACAGTTCAAGGTTGTGGACCTCACTGTCTTGCCACATGTTTGTGTTATCCCATTTACACATTTCTGTGTATAGTGCATAACTGGGCCAACTTAATGATTCTGAAACCTCACAGTATATCTTTATGCCAATATTTATCTGCTGCACGATCAATATTTTCTAATCACTTCCACGCAGTTTCTTTTACCGTGCAATCTCATGCCCAGAACTAAAGTTTATCTTGACATATATTCCTCACAACCTTTGTCAATGCCCTCCTAGACAACTATGTTGAAAACCATTGCAAATGGTTTAAGGTGTTATAAAAGAACAGTTCTACATGATGAATTTAACTTCAAAATACTGAAAATGAAATAGTGATGCAATGTTTCTAACAGCACATTAGCTATCCGTTCATAACATTCATATCATTCATATATTTTGCTCTTTGCAATTTAGGTCAAACAGCTTTTAATCATCGAATGCATCAGATCCATTGCTCTTTTTCTTACCCCCCTCTTTATATTTGCTTTCTCATTCACACCTACAAACCAGCAATTAAAAAAAAATCCTCTTCTTCTCCTGCTCCAATCACTCCCAAATCATGATTCATATATTTGAGCCCCGTTGCCATCGATGGTAACTACCATGGAAACCTTGATTTTGATTGGCTGTTGAGCCCTGTTACCATGGTAGTTGCGATTGATGGCAAAGTTACCATCAATGGTAGGTTTTATGCAACAGTGCCCTGGAATTCAGATGCAATATGATTTTAAAAAGCATTTTCAAATACATGTACATGTTATGACTAATATTTCATATATAATTTAGGTTGAGAATGAAAATTAACCTCATGCAGATTTTCAAACCTGTAAAATAAAAATTCAAAGCTGTTGCTGTTACACGTTACTCCCCTTTTTAAACACTCTGTTTCCTTTACAATCAGTGGAAAAATCACTTATTTGGTATTGGTAATTCTTATGATGCTGCAATCATCTTTAAACCTAGATGTATGTCGTTGGTGGCTCCATTGCTGATGCAGTATGATAATACTTCACTATACATGTACAGAGACAAAGTGTTGAAGTATCCTTTGAGTATAGTGTTTAAAAATCCCAATGCATTTCCCTCGTTACAACAGACCCTGACAGAAAAACAGAAGGAAGAGAGGAAGAAGGATGAAGAGCAGAGAGGGAAGATATACGAGAAGAAGAAGGCCGAAGCGGAGGAGAGGAGGAAGCAAGAGATGGAGTCCAAGCTGAGGAAAATTAAAGAACAGGTGAAGAGAAATGAGCAATTCAGGACCAGGACAAAGCAAAAACAACACAAATTGTCCAATTTTGGAACAAGTAGTCCATTTGAATCATAACCTTGATAGTCATCCAGTGCTGGAATTACTCAATCATGCATACCATTTGAGCTTCCTTTGTGACATATCATTTTGATTCATTTTCAAAGCTTGCTTTTTCCCCTAATGTCATTTCTTTTTCATGCTCCATTAGTCCATGCTGGCATGAAATAGAAACAGTACCCTCATTGTTGCTTGAATGCATGTTGGTTGAACTTGAAGTGAGACAATCAGGGCAGAAAGCATCGCAAAGCACCTACAAGGAAGCATTGCAGACTTTTATCTCATAGTATTTGATATTTCCATCCTTCCCTTCTTTCTTCCCCCCCCCCCTTTCTGTCTTTCTCTCCCTCTATATCTTTTATTCTCTCTCTCTCTCTCTCTCTCTCTAGCCCTTCCTATCCTCTCCCTCTATAACTTTCAGTCTGTCTCTTTCTCTCTCTCTTTCTCTACCCCCCTTCTGTCTTCCTCTTCCTCTGTATCTTTCATTCTGTCTATCTTTTTTCTTTCTCTCTCTCTTTCTCTCTCTCTCTTTCACTATATCTTTATATCTCTTTTCTCTCTCTCTCTCTCTCTCTCTCTCTCTTTTACTCTATCTTGATATCTCTCTCTGTCACTCTATCTTTATATATCTTTTTTTTCTCTCTCTCTCTCTCTCTCTCTCACTATCTGTATATCTCTTCTCTCTCTCTCTCTCTCTTTCTCACTCTATTCTTTATATCTTTTTTCTCTCTCTCTCACTCTATCTTTCTATCTGTCTATGTCTTACATCTCCCCATGTCTCACCCCATTAACCACCATCTCCTCCCTTCTCTCCCGTAAACACAGGAGGAGGAGAAGCGTCGTCACCAGCACCTGATGGACCGGAGGCGAGAGCACGAGGAGCAGGAGAGGCAGCGCCGGGCCGAGGAGCAGAGGCAGCAGGCCGAGCAGCTGCGTCTCAAGCAGGAGAGACTCAGGCTGGAGGAAATCATGAAGAAGAAGGAACAAACCCTGATCAGGGAGAAAGAGCAGCAGAAACTCAAAGAAGAGAGGTTAGAATCTCGTTTTACATGCCTGATAATAATAATAATAATAATGTTTTAAAGTCCACTCCAAATTTTATTAAGTTAAACCGAAAATGGATTTAAGGCAATATCCCATTTTTTTATTTTTTTTTTTTTTTTTTTTTAGTGCTCACTTTTACCCCTGTGTTTTAGTTCACTCCAAAAAATTAGACCTGAAAAAAATCAGGGTGAAAGATTTCAAGTGATGAAATATTTTATGTGCACTTACGTAAATCCCTGCATATTTTTCGCTAAGTTTGAGAAACCAAGGCAAGTTTCATGATTTGGAAAAGTCAGAATCAAGCATTTTCTCACATAAAGTGTTAAAGGCCGGCTGTACTAGTTTAGTTTGGCTAGGAGGTATTAAACCACACAGCGTGGTCACTGACAGGTGGCTATCTCATCAACTCAGCTCTCAACTAACATAAGAAAAAGAGGATCATGGGGGACCAATGGTCACCGATTAGGCATTGTTTTCTATATAGAGGGAGCAAGTAGCTACAACTAGTACAGTGGGCCTTTAAACTACTTCAGAAAACATGGCAAAGTGAGATGAGAAAAGCATAGTGTGTCACATGAAGATCTTGATTTATTTTTAGATGCAGCACTGCGTAGTAATCCTTTTTTTTTATACCCTCAACAATGATGGAGCCTTGCTCTGATAGATACAAATCATGGACATTTTGTGCTTTGTTGTTGTCTGTGTGTATATCAAGGGTCAAATTTCAATTGTTAGCAGATTATTGAACTTTATATTTTAAAATTTAGTTGCTGCTACTGTTCTGTAATGTTTCCTTTTTTTGTAGTCAACACTTTTATCTGAAATGTTACAATCTGATATACTCTCTGACATGTTACAATGTTAGAATCCTTCGTGAATTATATGAACTTTGACCTCCGCAGGGAGAGAGAGCGTAAGGAGCAAGACAGAAGGAGACAGCAGGAAGCCGAGCAGAGAGAGAGGGAGAGGAAAGCCAAAGAGGAGGCGGAGAGACAACGCAAGATAGCTGCAGAGAGAGCGCTCAGGGAAAAACAAAGAAAAGAGGTTAGTGGAGCGCAATGTCAATAATTCATACCACGGTAAATTCATTCTGTTTCAGTTTTGATACATGGACAAAGTGTATTGTCAGAAATAAAACTGGGACAGTTTAGAATTTGTAAAATTGTTAAATTTGTGGCTAGATCTAGATCTTTACACTCCCCTATGCCAGCACCCTTCAATCTCAATGGTTTCTCGCAAAGCAATATCGACACTTTGCTTTGAGACCTAGTGTATATGGACTTTAGCTTATACACACAGAGCTCATAGGTTTTACACTTGTACTGGTTTTTACTTTCCAGAATGAAGTATAAAATATTTTCTACCTGTGGAAGAAAAAAATGAAGTTAGTCATTCACTCGATAGTGTCTGACATTGAAGTCTAGAAAGTAAACAGGGTTCCTTGCATAATTTGAATACTAGGGCACTGCTAACGTTTATATTTCACAGATAGGACATATACGTGAGATATTCATAATTCCTTCAAAGTTCTGCAGAATTTGATGTCGGCTGCAAAAGGGACATAGTATCTTTAAAGCATATCGCCACTAGTTTGGGCAGGAGGGATTAGACCTTCCTGCAAGGTCACTGACAGGTCTCAATTCAGCTCTCAATTAACATATGAAAAAGGGAGTCATGGGGAACCAACAGGTACCGCTTCGGCATTGATTGCTATATAGAGGGCGCAAGTAGCTACAAGTAGTGCAGTCCCACCTTGAGTGAAAATTGTTATTCATTTCATATTCATATGTAGAGGTGCCGTGGTCGAGGGGTTAAGTCGCCGGACTGTCGATCACAAGGTCCGCGGTTCGAGACCCGCCGCGGCACTAATGTCTATTGGCAAGACATTGATCTACACACATTTGCCACACTCAAATCAGGTGATGTAAATGAGTACCTGGCAGGAGTTAATTCTTTGAAATGATAGAGCGCCGCAATTGCAGCACAGTTTTAAAGCTGAGGTGATAATCTCCAAGTTTGGAAGCGCTTAGTGATTCTAATAAGCGCTCTATAAAAACTAAGTATCATTATTATTATTATTATTATTTCATCCTTTTTTGTATTTGCAGGAGGAGACTCACATCAAGGGTATAATGGAGAAGGAGAAAGCCAAACAACAGGAGCACGAAAGACTCAAGGCAAACATCCTGAAACAGAACACCTCCCTCAACCAGCAGCACAACACCAGCGTAACACACAACTCTACCTTCAACAAGGACAAGGTGGAGAGCTCGCCGCAGTCATATGATCTTACACCACAGAGGTATGATAAGTCTCTCTCTCTCTCTCTCTCTCTCTCTCTCTCTCTTTACTATTCCGCTTTGCTCTTCTTTTTTGTATTTAATGGATGGAAAGGGCTTTCTGAGTTGGATCTCTCTAGAAAAAAAGTTTTTAGGCATCAAGATTTTGAGAAATCGATTTAATTGAGACCAACTCGTTGACTTCCAGATGTCAATTCATTGGCATCATTGCATGTCTCTGAAACAGTATTAATTACAGTTTTTGTGATTTTCAACCATTTACTTGCCCGTTCTTACCAGTAAAACATTTTTCTGACATTTTACTTTCCCAGGCCCAACAGGCCAGTGGTAGTGTCAAGTTTTTGTGAAAATCTGATTTTTCATGATATTCAGTTTTTTTGTGTGTCAAGAAATATAATCTTTTGCTCATTTACATTTTGTGTTCCTCTCTCTCTCTCTCTCTCTCTTATAATATCAGGATCCATGTCGCAGCCTCCGCTGAGAACTACGGTATTGATGATCTCCACAGTGAAGACAGTAGCGATGATGAAGAAGCCCCAAGGAAAAAGATACCAAACTGGGCCCAGGGTAAGCTCAGGCATTCTAAACTCACAAAGCTTTTTTCATTCTATACCTTTTTCTACAAGGGGAGAAGGGGTGCATTCTACATATACAGTTAAAGGGCAAGAGCACCCTGATATTAAGTCAGTTTTAATAAAAGCAGATAAATGAGAGAAACAGATAAGTGAAATATCCGATTCAAAGTAGAAAAGTTATGAATTTTTGGAGTTGTCATCAGTGAAACACAAATTTGCAGCATTGTGACTTATCTGCACTTTACAAACAAATTCATAAACTTTCATTTTCTTACTTATTGAGGATAGAATAGATTTATCTCACACGGGGGTTGTATAAAAACATGTTTTAAATAATTATATTTAAGGTGAATATATGATTTAACATTTTCCTAAGGGAAGATTTTTTTTTTTAATTGTTCAGGGCAAATGGGAAGAGAGCAAAATATGTCACAAAGTTGCCAATTTGCGTTTGATTGATTGCACCTTCAATATTCATAACTTTCTTATTTTTCAATCTTTTTTTGCTCAAACTTTCACTGACCTGTTTCTCTTATTTTCCTGCTTCTATTAAAACCAACTTAATATCAGGTTGGACTTTCCCTTTAACTTAATTATTTATACCTTACCAAGTTTTGTAATTTTGTAAATATGTGAAAAATTGATTTGTCCCGATTATGTTTCTTGAGAATTTGGCATATTCAAGCTTACATCTAATAGTATAATTCAACAACATCCCTAATTCAACCAGCCCACCCTTCATTCTTAAAAAATTAAAGACACACAAAATACATCAAATTTACAAGGGTATGAATAATTTAGTTAGTAACTGTAGTTTTCTTTTTCCAACAGGCTGTCCTTGGTGTAACAAATTTTAAATTATACACTAATTTTACTGAACCTCTTTCATTCTTTAAAATCAGAACTTATTAAACCTACATTTTAAATTGTGTGTTGTATTAGTTTGAATACAAATTTGACTGTGATACTGAAATGTTAATGGGCTCCGGTAACTTGGTATCGGATTCTGAAACTGCTGCATGCTGCAATGATAATTATAAACCTTTAGGTCAGTCAGGAACACCATGACTTTTACAAGCCTGTCTGATTATCAAGATATTCATGATTGAAAATCGAAATCAAATTTTGCGTTTTCTTAACGGTTTTCATAACACTACAGGCTATTGGGGAAAATGAGTATAGTCACTCAAAGATTTTCACTTTTTTGATGCACTTCATGATCATTTTGAAGCGCGATTATTTTTTTTTAGGGCTTCAATATTACACCGTATCACAGACACTGATAACATGTAGGGCTGTGCATCTCAGATTTAACATTGTTAAACAATGCCTTTAATTATGGTTGCATTTTCTGTGGTCTGCCATTTTCAGGTGGTGCTCTGAAGACCGCACTCATCAACCAGCACTACCATCCGCCCGACTTCCAGAGACTCTTTCCCGAGGTCGACCCTCCCGACCTTAGCGTCATGTTCATCAAGAAGAGGGCGCGCTTCACCAAACGTACGAGCTCGGCCGTCTGGAATTCCCCGATCAACCTGCACCATCTCAGATGATGATGATGAGGACGGCCCTGAAATTGGCAATCTTTTTTTTAATGAACCGCCTAGCTAGTTATGGATGAACTCCTCGACCCTGAGGCTGGTGACTTTGACCGTCGTTCAGAAATAAAGCGGCAAGACCGCAAAGTTTTTTATGATGATGACTTAAAGTGTAATATGCTTCGCATTTCTCTATCGTATAACACAGAGCTCGTGAATACACATTAGTCCTTTGTTGCACGCAGTTGCCGTTCAATTCGCACGTTAAAAAAGCTCATGGCGGCTATTTTGCATCGTTTTTTCGTGTCTTATCTGATGGCGCCTTTTGGATGAACCCCTAACCCTCTTGCGAGTGAGCTTTTTTATGAATCCTCGACCTGGGCCCCATTTCACAAAACTTGACAGTTTTTTTTTATAAGCTGCTGAAATCCTTGCTTCTGATTGGTTATCAGCAGATTTGTCACTGATTAATAATCAGTTGTACATACATAGTATTCTTATCATTTCTGATATGCAGTCGTCCATTGGGATAAGCACAACCCCAACGTATGGCAGTTGTTTCTGATCCCCTGGATGTCTTGAGTCTTGACAATCTTTTGTACCTGTTGAGGGGTGTCCTTGAGAAATTTAATCTTGAAGGATGTTTGAGGGCTGTTGAATTTTTGTATTCATGTTTGGCATTGACTTAGTGAAACAGGAATATTATTTCTTTTTTTTAAATATATTTTTGAATATTTAGGAGAAGAATGATTAGTTAATGTAAGAGCTCATCAGATATTCACTCTATGATGACCAAAACAGTCAGTAGTCTTTTTATTTTCTAACAAGGAATATTTCAGCATCAAATCAACTTCAACAGTAATTGCAAGTATACTGTATAACCAGATAAATTGACGTACCATGGGTGCGTTTCACAAGCTTGTCATCAGTGACAAATGACAGTTTGTTTTATGAGCTACTGAAATCCTTGCTTCTGATTGGTTATCAGCAGATTTGTCACTGATTTGTGTAATTTGTCATTGAAAAAAGGCTTTGTGAAATGCCCCCCGGTATTTTTTTTTCTTCAAATCACAGAGACCTGGACGATTTCATGAGTTGTGTTTCGTGATAATTAAGTCAGACTCCATGTTTATACAGGCTTCATGTTCTCATATGCATTGGCTGCTCACTTTCACTTATTGTTAAGTGCAAGATATCCTACTGACACCACTTCAGATTCTTGTATACTGCCATCTGCTGCTCACAATGTCCCAATGTGTACACAACCAAGTCCCACAATGCATCACCAAGTGCATGATGCATGTGTGATGATGCTTGGGTGCAGGAACCGGAAATTGTTATATGTACGCCTCTATCTTAAGATGACGCATGGCGCATTTGAAAATACATTGTGACTGTGGTAACGATGGCGATAAAATACTATTCCTTTAAATTGCAATCCCAATATCGGAGATAACTACAGCATGAGCTTATACATAACCCTTAGTCAGTAAGCTTATACAGTTCTAAAATTCTGAGGGTATGCCTAATGCAAATCTTGTGATATGCAAATTATCTGAAGGTTGACTGGTTCATAGAAGTTCTGGATTTTTAAATAATTGAGACAAAGTTACTCATTACAAACCATAATTAAAACGAAATCCTTTTCAAGAATTGAATTTAGTAGATAGTGGATCAAATCTGGTGTATTTATTATACTCTGCACAAGGTGTATTGAAAAAGCATACGCCCAGTACTTCATCGTTTTTACCTATTACTATGCGCAATCTGTATGCTATCTCTCGTTTAGCTATGAATGAATGTACATATTGTAAAGCTCTATTGTATATAAGAAACTTGTATGTATACTTGTGTGGTTGTGTGGATTCAAATGTAGTTAGTTACAGGATAAAGTGACCAATTCATGTAAGCATAATATATCTGAAAAGGCAAATTTTTACCAAGTGCAGATACAGGTATGTGTAAAGCATGTGTGGATTCAAATTTTGTTTGTTACAAGACAAATTTGACCAATTCATGTACAGTGTTGGTCTATATCTAAAAGGCAAATTTCCCTACGTCAAAAGTGCGGATATACATGTATTTAAAGCATGCAAGTTAAAGATGTTTTAAAAAATGTTAATGAATTAGGCTTTAAAATTTCAACAATGTAAAATTTGTAGCTAGTATTTTTTAAATCTAGGGGGTTAATATTTTTAGATGTGTATTCAGTGTAAAAGGATTCTATGTCTTTAACCCCAAACAAAGTTAGATGACCCTTTCCACCCCCCCCCCCCCCCCCAAGATTGTACTTCCTCCATAAGGACTTGATTGACGCTCTGTCTCTTATGGTAGACAATATAAATATAAAAACATTGATTTTGTATCCACAGGGGTGAAGAAAAAATATCTTTCCTTTTTTGTTGCTAGAATTATCGAAATACATGTTTATGTATGTTTATATCAAGTTTGAGCTCATGAATACTCTGACTGTAATAGTGATTATTGGGCAGTCGATCAAAGATAGATTCCAATTGTTATTATGTAAGGATTAAACAATATTGTATACTTTCTAGTACGCTTTGGTTTATGCGTCTCTCAGTGCCTTTCCAAACTAACAGACACTACATTACAAAGCATTGAGATATATCTTTTTAAATATGCACCTTTTTTTACCAGACGCTTCTTTTTCTGCTTTATAAACTTGTGTTCACTTGTAGAATTAGATATTTAGGTATTTGTACAGTTCTTTGTTGAATAAACCATGTCATGATGTCTGGCATCGGTCAATGATAATGATTGATATAATTAATTGATTATTATCGTCTATTGAGAGCTGGAAGGGC
Source organism: Strongylocentrotus purpuratus (assembly GCF_000002235.5). Taxonomy (NCBI): domain Eukaryota; kingdom Metazoa; phylum Echinodermata; class Echinoidea; order Camarodonta; family Strongylocentrotidae; genus Strongylocentrotus; species Strongylocentrotus purpuratus. The sequence continues at coordinate 5,328,916 of NW_022145602.1, read as the reverse complement.
GTCGACTTTGTGTTAAAGTATACAAGTTAACGCCCACCTGGCTACAAAGAGACATTCTATGTATTTGTTTTAAGAAATTATTAGGGGTGATCTCTCAGTTTCCAGCTGAGGTATTTTAGAAAAGGCGAGATTTGGACAGAATCTTGTAGAGTAATAAAATACAGGATACACCCATGAAAATAGTTAATGTCTCTTTATTTCTTTAATTAGAAGTGTACTTTAAAATTTTCCACATCTTCTGACTCTCTTGTCTGACTCTACCTCTTTTGCATACTCAGGTTTTCATTCTGTCCTACCTTCTCTTATGTTTACTTATCTCTCACCACCTCTCTCTCTCTCTCCTCTCTCTCTCTCTCTCTCTCTCTCTCTCACTATCTTTCATTTCTACCCTTTCTTTCCTTTTCTTGTATTTCCCCTTTCTCTCATCTCTCTCTCCTGCAATCTCCTTTCCTCATATTTCCCCCGTACCCCTATGAAATGGCTGCTGCCCGGCCCAGTGAATAGAAAAAAGAGAGAAGAAGTTAAAGGGAAGAAAGCAAAATGCAGTGGAAGGAACAAAGAGAACACTTTGCATGCTTCTCAGGTTTTCTTTCTATCCTACATTCTCTTGAACATGTTTTTACTTATGCTCCCCCCCCCCTCACTCTCTTTCATAACTGCCATTTCTTTTCTTTTAATCCCCTTTCTCTCCTCTCTCTCTCTCTCTCTCTCTCTCTCTCTCTCTCTCGTACCATCTCTCTTTTTTCATATTTCCCCTTGAACTATCTCTCACTTCCTCTCTACCACTATGGAATGGCTGCTGCCCCTACCCCTCCCCCTCAAAAAAAAGAGAAAGAAGAAAGTAAATGCGGTGAAAGGAACAAAGACAAAAATGGGAGAAGATAAAGCAAAAGAGAGAATATGAGTATCTTTAAGATATGTAAAATCTAAATGTAGGATGTACATATAAATAGCTTCTGTTGCTGTGCACCCCCATCCCCCCCCCCCTCCCCGAAAAAAAATTAATAATAAATTATATAGAAAGACAACTAATCGAGAAATACATGCACAAACCCCTGCCTTTTGTTCTTAAACTCTCCAGGACGGGTGAGAATCGTGTTTCAATGGAAAATTTCGAACTGGGCTTTAAAAATCCCGCCCCTTTCCTCTCCAAACAAAAATGACTGAGTGATGACCGGAAATTGGGGGGGGGGGGCTTATGAAAGGTACCAAAAAGTTAGAGGGGCCGGCCACACGGAAAGGTCAAAGTTCAGTATAGTCCTATAGACCGCCCCTGCATGACCAAAGTCCCCTTTCTCTTCGGTAGGAAAATGTGAAAATGATGACTCCTTTAACTGGTCGAATTCTAAAAATTCCAAATAAAGTAAATTCTACCTTAAAAATGATAGGTCCAAACCTGGCGATATCAAATTGATCCACCCCCTCCATCTCCTTCGAAAATTCTAATTTTCCGCCTCTGCCCCTCTCCACGTAATATAAATACTTAGCATATTATGTCACTACGTATCAACGTCACTATTTAACAAGTGATCCAATATCTAGGTATATTACATGCCTTAACCGATGCTTATGAAAGTCCAATTAATTATCTCGTATAATGAACAAACAAAAAAAATAATAACTATACAGTGGTTGGCCTACTGGAGCATTACTGAGTGCTTGGTTACGTTTTGTTTTTACTTGTGTAATGCAATTACGATAAAACCATTTAATTTGTGATTAGGGATCAAAACAATTGTCGGCTCAGTGTATGAAGAAGCTGACTTGAATGATTGTTTTTATTTCTAGTCTGTGGCTGAGACTCTTTTAAGGTACTATGTCTCTTTTGCAGCCAATATCTAATTCTGTAGAACTTTGCAGGAATTGTGAATATGTCATCTATGTCCTATCTGTGAAATTTAAGCATTAGCAGTGTCCTAAGTATTCAAATTATGCAAGGAAACCCGTTTACCCTCTAGACTTCATTGTCAGACACATGGAGTGACTGACTGACATTTGTTTGTCTTTTGGTAATAACATAGTTTACATAAAATGAGCTGTAACAGGTACAAGAGCATTTCAATGTCACACAATATGGCCCAAATTAAACTGATTGAATCGTACGACCATTTGGTAAAAAGGTCTAAAGATCAGACTAATACTTAGGTGGCTGCAAGTCGATTCCACAACTAACGGTCGTTATTTTCCCATTAAAAGCTATTTTCAAGCCCTTTTGTTTTGAAGAAAGTTCTAAATTAGTATCGCCTTTCAAATGCTGATAGAATTAGCCTTTTCATTTTTGGGCCTGCAAATGGGATATTTAATGGGTGGATAGTAGAACAGAATTACGTTAGTCTCTATATATTCAGTGATATGGCGTTTATAACATGATCGCAAAAATTAAGTCAATTTATTTAAAACATTCTGTGCCCCACCTATTGAAATCTATACGTACTAACATGGCACATTATATCCTATATGATTAACAGAGACTTCAAGTAGTGCAAATTATCTTTATTCGAAGCGTTGCGTTTCTATAATTATTTCTGGGTATGGAGACTTCTAACTCAAAAGGCTTATTGGCCCTTTCAAAAAAATTATACGTACATGTAATACCTTTTCCAAGCAAAAAATCATATCATTTTCTATTTAAAGTATACCACACTACAAAATTCTAATTCAACTTGTTCAAGAGGGACAATTCCTTTCTCTCTCTCTAAAAAAAAAAAGGAGGAGGAGGAGAAGAACAAAAGGGTGGGGGGGGGGGTAGAGGGCTAAAAAGGGTGAGGGGTAGTCTGGCTCCGACAGCTACGTTGGTCCCGATTGGTTTGAAAAATGGTATTATTCTAATTTCAATTTCCCAGCATCATTATTTTGAAGTTGTCTTGAAATGACAGCCGTATGCAGCCTAATCTTTTCCTGTAGGGGTATGCCTGTCCTCGGCGATAAGGAGAAGGAGCCTTAATAAAAAAATTGTTGCTATGTCAGAAAAACTCTTTTTAAGCACTTTTGAAATCCTGCAGAGTATCAACAATGTTTCCTGTTGAATTAAAGTGCTGATCCAGCATCGCTTTCACTGCATCGAATTTAGTATTTTTAAAATCGTTGGTGCTATGTCGGGGAACACACCCATACTGATTCTTTATTTTTTCCCTTCCCCTTTCCCCTTCTCCTCAGTCTACCCCCTGCCCTTCGTTTGTTGTATGATTCTAAAGGTTCTTCCCAGACCCTGTCACCCCCCTCCCCCCCCCCCCCCCCGATACGAAATTTGGTCGCTCAGTGAGTACCTCCTGCCTTATCCTGGGCACCCCTACTGTGATATCGAGCAGTCCATTCACAATTACTTCACGATATTTTGTTGATTAATTTCTCTTCAAATATTAATAGTTAATTAATCAACACCATAGCTCAGATAAACACGTTTTAATCAAGAAGGTATTGGGCTATGAAGCCTTATAATAACCGATATTGTTTTCTTCAAGGATAGTAATTACGCAGTGGCATGATAAAGTAAATAAAAAGAAATAAATGCGGGTGACTCAAAAGAGACAAAAGTTGTCCTTGAATCGCAAATATCTACGCAGACTGCAAACAATGTCTCTCTGGTGTCGCTAATTACTGTCAATATATTTAAGTATTAAATACAAACTATATTAATGCTTAATGATGCAATAAGAACAAATAATTGCCTCTGTGTTGTTTGTCGATTATGCAATCAATTAACTATTGAAATGGCTCATTGTAATTAAAAGCCCCCAGATTCGCTCTCGTGGTTCAAAAGATATTACAACTATCATGATTACCTCCCGGGAGAAGTTGCCCAAAAAGTCAATGTAATCCACCCAAATATAAAGCTTCAAGTGCTAAAAATTATGGAACATAAAATTATATCACATTATTCGCGAAAACATATCATATTCTCACAGAGTGAGGGACGGATATGGGAGAGGAAGAGAGAGGAAGAGAGACAGAAATACAGAAAAAAGGAAAGAGAGAAAGAGAGAAATATTTGGAATACGAGAGAGGGAGAAAGTGAAATAGAAAGAGAGAGATATTTGGAATACGAGAGAGGGAGAAAGTGAAATAGAAAGAGAGAGATAGAAAGAGAGTGAGAGAGAATGGGGAAAGAGGGATGGAGGGAGGGAGCCGGAGAGGGAAGGATCGAGAAAGAGCGAGAGAGAGAGAGAGAGAGAGAGAGAGAGAGAGAGAGAGAGAGGGGGAGATTATGGGGTTCTTTTAACAATGAGCCATTTCAAGACT
>NW_022145602.1:4504677-4654677 GCF_000002235.5 Strongylocentrotus purpuratus | reverse complement strand
TTTTGGCACATGTTTAGTGGCGCTATACAGCAATTGACGAACATGGACAAGCGAAGGACTCCTCTGGGTCAAATTGATCTTTTCTTGACGACCAAAACTTCAACAAATTGGATTTAAAGCTGTTTAGTGACTTGCTCTCCACAACTTCAGAGGAGAGGTTGTTCCATTCATTGATACTTCTCTGTGAAAATGATCCATGTCTAAGCTTTGAGTAGACTTTCTTCTTAACGATCTTGTATCGATGGCCACGGGTTCTATTATCAGTTGGATGGTCAAAGAAGTGTGCTAGATCTAGTTCATCTAGGCCATGCATTATTTTGTATATCTGTATCATGTCTGCTCTATGGCGTCTGTAGGCAAGAGATGGTAAGTTGAGATGTTTTAGTCTCTTCTCGTAGCTCAAGTGTCGTAGCATGTGTATTTGGCGTGTTGCTCTACGCTGTACCTTTTCTATTTTCGTGCTGTCTTTTTTCAATACAGGATGCCACACCGTTGAGCAATACTCGAGTCTTGGTCTTATAATTGATTTGTATAGATGTATAAAGCCCGTTTTGTCCAAATTAGAAAATGTCCTCTTGATAATCCCTAGCTTGCGATTTGCAGCAGCACATACTCCATCCACATGACGTGAAAACCTCAATTGCTGGTCAAAGGTTACCCCAAGGTCTGTTTCTACTTCCACGGCAGGAATAGGTATATCTTCGTCTGACATAAAATAATCATAACAAGGATTTCTTCGACCATAGTGGATTACCTTGCACTTCTCTTGATTAAATGGTAGTTGCCACTGATGGGACCATTTTGTGAGCTTTGTTAGATCTGCTTGTAGATTTTTGCCATCCAATGAAGAGTGAATTGGTGAGAAAATTTTGGTGTCATCTGCAAATAGTTTGACTTCTGATTCAGTGTTACATAATGAGAGCTTCCATTTCATTTTTTGAAATTGGGGCGTTTCCAATACTGGTCTTTACCTTTAATATTATTAGTACATGTTTCAATTAAATACCATTTTCGAGGGAAACAAAAAATGTGGTTTTTGTATACAGGTGATATTTGTAGACAGGTGGTCATTAAAGCAGGTTTGACTGTATAATAGTTTCGTACAGCATTTTGGGCTTTTAAAAAGTTTTGAGATGTTCAGGAAAGGAAAAATCCCTGCAACGCCCCTTAAAAAGGAAGGCAATGCCATGGGATCCGGTACCATCACATGATTTCCCCTTCCGCTTGACCCTGCCCCCCCCCCCCCCCCCCCCCCCCCCCCCCCGCCTGAGATGCGGGGAAGTTTGAGACGGAAGACATCGCCCAATATTTCCAACAAACGTAACTCTAAAGTCCAACCCTTTGGGAATATCACTTCCACTTTTTTAATTTTAATTTACTTGAATGGTAAACTAATATAATATGACCATGGCTCTGGCATTTTTATTTATCTTGTAAAATTCTGATTCGATTTTAATTTCGCTTTCTTTTTTGACTTAATAATGTTTTCGGTATACCTGTGGTGTGATGAGTCCCTATGTTGTTTTAACTTCTCCAGATCACTTATTAGCATCCTCTCGAAGAAATAGGGAAAGTTCTCAATGATTAGCTTGGTTTATTCAATTAAGTGCTATAAACGAACTGTACAATATTAATAGATTGACCATATGAAATTAATTCCTAATTTCTCATCGCCGGTTCCCCTTTATCGGTCCGCCTCATCTTCTAATTTGTATTGGTATTTGGTATTTGTGTTTTGATATGAAATTAATAACGCTCTGTCAGTAAAGACATCTAGACATTAGGGTTCAAAAGGAAACCCTCACTATTTTGCAATGCCATCTTCTTTTGAGCCTTTGTAATGCCTATGCAAATGGAACTAAATTAACAAAATGTGTGTTAACTTGTGTTAAAGGTGACCTAATAGCATTTGTATGTACAATTTTGTTTTAAAGCAATTTAGATTGAATCGCCTCTTCCTCATTTAAAAAGAAATCCGGCCGAAAAACTAGGAATTAATTTTACTTCATCTTATATGATAATACTGGCGTCTTCGTGATAATTTGTAAATGCAAAGCAAAACTGAAGACATTATATTTGACCGACGGTCTCTTACAAAATCCCCTGGTGTGGGAAACTTTATAAAGATATTGAAGAGGACATGAAGATTAAAGGGATATTTGAGTTCTGTTGCAGAGGGCGCTACACAAAATCTTTTTTTGTGAGATAATGAAAAACTGAGTGTCAAATTTGAAAGAACATAATATCTAAATGACAAAGTCATCTTTGTTTGATCAAAATCGGTTCAGAGACGGCTGAAATATAACGATTTCTAATACTTGTGTACCACCACAAATATTAGATATTTTGAAAAATTTGTAAAACCGTTGAAAAAAACGAAATAACGCCTTTTACGTATTTCAGCCAATGCCGATATTGACTTTTTTGTTGGCATTTTCGTGTTGCTTATATTACCCACAATTAGCCGGCTCATGTATTGTTATTTTTAATTAAATAATTAATTAACGGTCACCGTGTTTTTTTAAAAGTGGAGCTGAATTGGTATGATGATGATCGTATTGGCAAAATTTCACACATTTTGGGGTCTAAAATTACCTTCATAGCAATTTTAGGTTCTAAAAGGGCACTATAAATGTCATAGATAAGAATAAGAGCAATAACCATGCACTTTGAAGGCATTTGTGGTCTGAAAACAGAACTCAACTATCCCTTTAATCTTAATAAAAAAAAGAACCAATTGGGAGGGGAACATTAAAGGCCTTGTTTATTAACAATGTTTCCAGTTTTACCAATATGAGATGCATGGCCTTACATGTTACCAGTGTCTTTTGTGTTATATGGTGTAATATTGAAGCCCTAACAAATTTGCGCTTTAAAATGATCATAAAGTGCTTCAAAAAAGTACGTAACAATCTTTGAGTGACCGGTTTTACCATACTCATTTCCCCTCATAGACTTTAGTGTTATAACAAACAGTTCAAAACCGTTTGGAAAACAGTTTTTGACATGTCCATTCATAAATGTCTCGATAATCAGACAGGCGATCGGCTTGTAAAAGTCATAGGAGATTCCTGACTGACCTTAAGGTTTATGATTGCAGCATGAGCTAAATCCAGGATTTTTTTTTCAGAATCTGAGACAAAGTTTACAATCGGACTAGAGTGTCCTGGCCTAGAGAGCAGAGATCTCCGAGTTTTAAGAAGAAATCTCGATAAATAGAAATGCTGAGGATATTAAGATAATGCGCTATAAATTATTGATCACTCACGCTTTATAGGAAGGAAACTCTTTGTGGTTAATTAAACATCAACATACATGTTTTACCTGTCGTTTAGGTGCACTGTAGTTCATAAATCATTTTACCACTAATTAAAGTGAAACAAAACCACTAACCGCAACTAAAGAATACCGCAACTAAACCCCTGTATTTTGTTTGGAAACTCCAGTTTGGTTGATTCTCTCTTGTCATGTATCATCAAAACAAAATGCTTTAAAGATAAAGACCAGTTATGGTTATGCAATCGCATTGTGAAAGAAACGTTCAGAAATCGAACAGAAAAGGTTGATCATCTAGCATAGATGTACTGCAAGGTTCTGGAATCATCAAAATGATAAGAAATCATTGGCCCAGTCTTCATAAAGTTACAAGCACTGTACACAGAAAGATGTATATGGGACTACGCACACGTGTATCTCTCACACACCAATGATAAAATAATTTACCAAATATATCAATTTGTATCATCATGTATTATTCAAAACATATTCTTTCACATGATTGGTAATAACACCTTCCATTTCATTTTTTGAAATTGAGGCGTTTCCTAAACTGGTCTTCACCTTTAATACCATTAGAAAGTGCGTCTATTCCCCTTTTAAATGATACCCCATTTGTTATGATTCTTCAGTAACGAGTGTGCATTACATCAAAATAAGGGACAAGGCCAAAAGTGAAAAGGTGCAAAAATGCACTGCTCTTCGAAAGTGCATAACAATACCAGTGCTTAAAGAGTATAATTAGATTCCCCTACCAAAAAAAAAAAAAAAACGTTAAACAAAATTATGATTTTAGATACATGCATAAAGAGTGCTATACATGTATAATATTGAATTTGATGGTAAGAGGTGGTCAGCGCTTTATAAGCAACGTTTTTTAAAATTGTTATTATTATTGATTATTATCATTATTGTTATTACCACCATCATCATCACCATTATTAAAATCATTATCATTATTATTGTTATCATTATCATTATAAATATTGTAAGTATCGTTATATCATAAATATTATTATCATGATTGTAAGAACCATCATATTCATCGTTATCACTATTTATATTATTATTCATATTATTATCATTATTATCATCACCAATATTATCATTATTATAAATATTGTTATTATAATTATATCATAAATATCGTTATTATGATTGTAATTACCATCATCTTCATCATCATCGCTATTCATTTAATTATTCATATTATTATTTTTGTCATTATTATCATCACCAATGTTATCATTATTATAAACATTATTATTATTATTACATTATGAATATTAATATTATGATTGTAATTAGTAGATCTACAGTATTGCTTGGAATAAAGTAGACACTCTCACACTGTGTCACGCGTGACTGCGTGTATTATCTGTCTTTGGTGTGACTTAGCAGTCCTACCTAGGAGTCCTAGTGCTAAAACTTTCATCAGTTTGCTTCTCAGTCTTATTTTGCTTTCTTTTAGTTTAGAGCAGTTGTATATTCGAGTTATATTTCCCTTTAAAGCCATGCAGCCAACGAGTAGGCAAATGAGTAAACTTTTTTTTGCTTTAAATGATTCCCCATGCCATGCATCCCATCAATCAAGACCCTACATAAAAATACATATATGGGATCATACATTTCAAATCTTGTCAGCAAGTGTTGAAAGTCCGAGCTCACTATCACTGACATAAGATCCTACATTACAGTAACATAGAGTCTACATATCAACTTATCAGAACATTACATTGGAAAAAATTAGTCTTTTAAAGACGTCATAATGACGTTATCAATACGACAAAAATTAGCTTGGAAAAAAATAATCTTTTAAAGACGTCATAATGACGTCGTTATCACGTCGTCAATATGACAGCATTACATTGGAAAAATTAGTCTTTTAAAGACGTCATAATGACGTCGTCGATACGACAACAATTATCTTGGAATAAATAGTCTTTAAAAGAGGTCATAATGACGTCGTTATCACGTCGTCAATACGACAACATTACATTGGAAAATATAGTCTTTTAAAGACGTCATAATGACGTCGTCGAGAAGACAAAAAAAATATATTGAAAAAATTAGTCCTTTAAAGATGTCAATATGACGTCGTTATGACGTCGTCAATGCGTCAAAACTCATCTTGGAAAAAATAGTCTTTTGAAGACGTCATAATAACGTCGTAATTACGTCGTCCATACGACGTACGACGTGTTTACCACTTTACGACCAATTTATGACGTCTTTAAGACGTCAGTCTGCTATCAGGGAATTACCATCATATTCATCATCATCTTTATTCATATTATTAATAATAATAATAATAATAATATATTATATTTTTAATGCGCTTAATACAATGTTTCTAAGCGCAAGAGAAAGGATAAGGAAGGAAAGTGAGAAATACTAAAGAAACATGTTAAAAACATTGAATTACAAGTAAACGGCAAAGAAGAATATGACATTACACAAAATAAGGACTGCATCGAAATTGATTGAAATATATAAATAACCAGATATGGACTCAGAATTATAATAAACCATGTGAAATATTAAAATACAATTATTCATATTAACATTAGTATTATTATTATTATTGTTATTATTATTGCTATTATCATTATTATTAATATTCTGCATCGAGAGAAGGACTAGCTTTTGGTGGTCATTCCCCCTATTTTTCCATAAATGTGTGGCAGGTTTCCCACTCCGGAAAAAGTTCTACTTTCGTTTTGAGAAAACAATGCATGAACCCAACCTTGAATGTTATAATGACTATCCAATAGATCTAGGTCGCACAGAGAGAGAGAGAGATGGAGAGAGAGAGAGAGAGAGAGAGAGAGAGAGAGAGAGAGAGAGGAGAAAGAGACAGAGGGAGGGGAGAGAGAGAGAGAGAGAGAGAGAGAGAGGAGAAAGAGAGAGAGGGAGGGGAGAGAGAGAGAGAGAGAGATGGAGAGACAGAGAGCGACAGAGAGAGACATATAGACAGAGAGAGACAGAGAGAGACAGAGAGAGAGAGAGGATGGGAGAGAGAGAGAGAAAGAGAAAGAGATTTGGAGGGAGGGAGAGAGAGAGGGAGAGAGAGAGAGAGGGAGAGAGGGAGAGAGAGAGAGTGAGAGAAGGGAGAGAGAGAGAGATAGGGAGAGAGAGAGAGAGAGAGAGAGAGTGAGAGACAGAGAGAGAGAGAGAGAGAGTAGGGTATTAATCTGTTATTTTATTGATGACGTTACCACGTTGCATGTATTGCCAAATGCAAAGGGGTATTTGTAAGAGAGTACCCTATATCGGCTTATCTTATGTTGAAAAGAATAAAGAATAAATAAATAACAAATGTTCGAGCACAAAAGACAATGGTCGTTAATCACTTGATTAAAGAGAAAGTTTTTCCCTCTACCCTTCTTTTAATTTTTCTTCCTGAGTGCGTTTTATAATAGCCCTTCAGAAAGAAAAAGTCGCCCCTTTTTATTGAATGGATTTTGCCATTAGCGACACTAATGATGGGTTTCACCGGGGTTTTCATTTTTTGTCGATTTATCTTGCTGCCCTGACACTATTGGTGGGGATCTTTTTCCATATTTCCCCAATTTAATGATTAACGGTTGCCAATGTTTAGAAACATATTTATTCATGATTAAGCTCAAAGGGTAATCCAACCTTTTTGTAATAATTCATTTGTAGGAAAGTAGAACATGCAAGAGAAACAGATTGGCGAAAGTTTGAAATGAATCGGACCAATAATTAGAGAGTTAGAAATATGAGATCACTAATCTATCCAAATCTCTAATTGGCAATTTGGTCACTGAATAATGTGAAATAATCGCGGATAACTCTTCCGTTTGTCGTGCTCAAAGATTTTTTTTCCTATCCTAGGTGCCTTCTTTCTCAGGGGACTACTCAAATTGATAGCGTATTATTATAGGACCTCTAAACAGTAAAAGGCCATCCTAAGTTATACATTTGGGTAAATTAGAATTTTAGTCATATTGTGTGTTGGAACAAATGGTAAGTTGTCTGGCTCTACATGACGTCACAGTGACAAAGTGACATTACCGTTTCGGCCAATGTGAAATGCCCATACGACGTATAGTATTAACAAGTTATCAAAGTACATCACTTTCTTATTATGTTAATCCGATCTCATTCAAACTTTACCCAGTCTGCTTCAGTCTCTGAATTTCAGCTTTAAAAAAGTTGTTGTCCTTATGGATGGTTGTCCTTCATAGCTCCTCGACTGTCTACAAAACGCCACACGCAGCCGCGTTCTGTGTTTCCGGGGAATCCCAGTACGGTATAAATACCACTTTCTCTTATCAAAGGCATGACACTATATACTGGGGGGATTTCCCTTCGGTGGACGTAACAATCGCGGCTCCTGATTGGACATCAGCAGATTTTCACTGGTTTATGTCAATTGTCAATGGAAGAAGACTTTCTAAACTTTACTATATAACAGCGTGGGAGAAAGTTTTAGGTATCACTTTTGAAGACTTATTGCAGTGAGCGCTTCAGATCTAGATTTACAAAGCACCAAATCATTTTGAGGACTTAGAAGCTAGTTTGCCATTTTTGTAAAGAGGACTCACTTTCGTTGTTCACCTCGTATATATTTCATTTTACGCCAACGTTTTTATCTTCGATTTGCTTCTCGCAATTATTATTTATACGATATTGCAGTCTGCGGACACTCTCATATTGATCGTATAAATTATTACGTCGAGTCTTCACATAAAGCATACTGGTTAGAGTTTATTCTTAAACCTTTTTGTGATTGTCGAAATGGAGATCATCATGATATTGGCTTCTGTTCTGTGCGTCCTGCTTCTTTCACTCGCAAATGTAGAAGGTAAGTTTTGCGTTACATCTGTTCATTGTTTTTTTATTAACCTACTTTTGGTTTAAAGATTTAGTAACAAATTGTGTCTTGATTGTATCTTCCCTTTTCCTCCTGTTCCTCCTCCTCATTAACAAAATTTATCATCATGACCTGCTTTTTTTTTTCTTCTTCTTCTTTATCTCTTCTTACTTTTCTTTTATTTATTACTCTCTCTCTCTCACCCCCATCATCAAATAACAATCTATTACTAATGATATCAATTAAATAATAACAATTAATAATCATGAATAATAATCATAATGATAATAATAATAGTTTTATCATTATTATGATTGTTAATATTATTATCATTGTCATTATTAAAATCTGTATCATTATAATCGCGGTAGTGTTAGTAGTAGAAGTTGTTGTAGTAGTTAGGACTGGTAGTAGTAGTAGTAGAAGTAGTAGTAGTAGTAGTAGTAGTAGTAGTAGTGGTAGTAGTAATAGTAGTAGTAGTAGTAGTAGTAGTAGTAGTAGTAGTAGTAGTAGTAGTAGTAGTAGTAGTAGTAATTGAATTAGTAGTAGTCATTTACATTCATTATAACATTTTAATGAAATAACTTGTAACGCCTTTTAACCATGTCACAATGCCAACGATCTCTATCCTCTCCCCAGGCTTGACCGATCTTTACCTTGGCGACCCCGATCGCGAAATACATGTGGGAAGCGACATCGAGATCGTATGCGACAGCGATCTTCAGCGGTCCGCCGACATGAATGACGACGAGCTACGACGAAAGATCGGATGGCTTCGCGGAGGACCAGTAGTCGAAGACTTGGAAGTTGTAGCGAGCAGTGACAGCCGAGTCTCGATCGAAATGGAGTTTTTATCGGAAAGGGTAAGAACAATTCAAACTTTTACTCAATAGTTTTCAACATGATTATACTCCTATATTTTAAATGATTCGGTAAAAATCGTATTTTGAGAGAAAATTTCTATTATTTATTCAGAATTGTTTATCTAGCAGGAGATTGATTGTTTGAACAAGTGAAATAAAAACAAACACACAAAAAATTATTGGGCATCATCTTCGATAAAAACCATAACTCCCCTTTGTACATAGTGACCTGTGTTAAGCACGTGGTAGGCCTACGGGGCCTACTTACCAGGATTTCCTTATCTTGCTATGCTCATAACTCAGCCACTATACATTGTATACCAATTTTTTTTTGGCACATGACTTTGTCATTTATTTGTAATCTTGAATATTCAGTGTAAGTTTCGTTGGATTCTGTAAACATTTATTTTCTTTAGTCAAATCACACCGATGAGATTGATAAAACAGCGAAAGCAGACAGAAAACAAATCATTTAGCCGAAAGGCAAAGAAAATGTTTGGCGTCGGTTTAAGAGGTGTGACTTATAGGTTTCAACAAAACTACGCCATTTATTTCGCCTACCTCCCAATATATTATCTCGTTGACTAAAATTGCAACGTTAAAAAGAAATTTTAAAACAAAGCAATTCACATAACATTGGGCCCATTGTTATATTCGTGGTATTGTGGAAGAGACAAGTTTGGAATTATAATTCATCTGGTGTTTTTTTTTCTTTAGACATTCGGTTTTGTGGAAGTGCGATCGACTCTCACCATCCGTAGGGCAGCCCTGGGAGATTCTACTAATTATACATGTTGCAAGAGGGATACCCCCATGTGCGATGAGTGGGGGCGACGACAGCAGAGGCAACTACAGGTGGAAATCCTTCCAACTCAAACTGCTTCAGGTATGCAAGGATGGTCAGATGAGGGAGAGAGGGGAGGGGTAGAGAGAGAGAGAGAGAGAGAGAGAGAAGAGGGGGAGAGGGAGAGACAGAGACAGACAGAGAGGGAGAAAGAGGGGAGGAAAAGAGAGAGAGAGAGAGAGAGATGGGGAAAGAGAGAGACAGAAAGAAAGGGGGGAGAGAAAGAGAGTGAAAAAGGAAGAGAGAGAGAAAGAGAGAGATGGGGGCTTTAAATTATGATTTTATGTTAGTGCATCATCAATGGCTGTTTTGTAGTTACATAACTGAGAGGTTATAAAATGATCTTTTTACTTAAACGGTGTGATTTCTCGGAGTATTTGCAAAGCCCTGTTACTCCTGTATACCATTTTAAAGCTGTATATGAATTTGTTTTTAGTAACATTGAATGATTAATATTATTCTGTTATTTTACTTTACTTTTCTTTTCTTCTCAAAATACTTTATCGCAACTGCTATAATATATAATAGATGCTGCATCTTTTAATTAAATCTTAACAGTCACAACTACCATATTAAATACGTTCTTGTTCACTTTTATTAAACAGAGCTTACAATCATGACGACGATGACAACACCGTCGCAAGAATGGACGACGAGAAATCGTAAGTACATACCAAGAAGATCGTGCGATGACTTTTACTTTACACGTTACGACACCTTCTCTGACATAATCTTCTCTAATAAAAGTTGTGTACAGTCAGATAAAAATGATGTAAGCCATGGTTTAATAAAAGGATGTACATTCAGGTTTTTAAAAAATAACAATAATAATAAAAAATCAAGCGTATATAAAGAAAGATATTAGATCATTTTGAGCACTTGACCAGTTGGAATTTGTAAGTTAAATCTGTGTTAGTAAATACATTCTTCTCTAAATGTAACCTATTTTAGTGATACGTAGTATTTTTATGAAGATAAAGAAGAAATAAAAGAAGAAGAAGGAGAAGAAGGAGAAGAAGAAGAAGAAGAAGAAGAAGAAGAAGAAGAAGAAGAAGAAGAAGAGAAGAAGAAGAAGAAGAAGAAGAAAAAGAAGAAGAAGAAGAAGAAGAAGAAGAACAAGAACAAGAACAAGAAGAAGAAGAAGAACAAGAAGAAGAAGAAGAACAAGAAGAACAAGAACAAGAACAAGAAGAAGAAAAAGAAGAAGAAGAAGAACAAGAAGAAGAACAAGAAGAAGAACTAGAAGAAGATGAAGATGAAAAAGATATCCACTTTATAATCCAAGACACCCATTCATTAATTAATATCACAATTATTTCTCTTTTTAACGAACAGCTGTGGAACCATCCACCATATCTACAACATTCAGCGATGAGATCCAAGATCATACTGTTATACCTATGGTTAACGAAGCATTCCACCAAAAACAAGGAGCTGTTTACACGATCGCGGTAGTTGTTCCCTGTGTACTAGCCGTCGTACTAGTAAGTTGATTTGTCACCTCTACTTTAGATTTTATTTCAAAATTATTGATTAAAACTTGAGTTACACGTATTTAATTTCGCATATCATAATTTCCTATTGACCTGTTAGTGGGGTGAGGTGTATTGGCACAATTTTGCATACTATTACACTATGACCGCTGCTCCCCCCCCCCCCCCCCCCCTGGTAGCAATATGCCTCAGCATTACATTCCTGCGTTGAAACTTGCTTGTTTAAAGGCCCACTGCACTACTTGTAGCTACTTGCGCCCTCTATATAACAAACAATGTCTAATCGGTGACCATTGGTCCCCCATGATCCTCTTTTTCTTATGTTAACTGAGAGCTGAGTTGATGAGATAACCACCTGTCCAGTGACCTTGCTGAGCGCTCTAATCCCTCCTGTAAACTATGGCAGATAAGCTTTAATTTGTGATGGAATTCATCATGTTACATAATACCCTTCTAAAACAGTTATTTTCAATACGTCAGGTTTAAATTCAGCTCCGATCAAAAATTAAATTCAATATTAATTACTCATAAATCAATATGGCTAATGCAGAAATCGACAACAGGGGGGGGGGGGTGGTTCTTAAGCATGAGCCGGAATATACATTGCCATACATGTACGACTTCGAACTACTACGACTTATAAGGATTTATTTATATACCTTTAATCGGGAGGGGGGGGGGGGTACACCAGCTCTGCCACTTATATGTTGAAAACGCTGCTGAAAGAACAGCCCAGTGAAAGTTTGGGAAAGTATTGGCTGTAAAATTCCCCAACCTTTTTCGATTTCCTTTGATGCTGGCTAAAAAGTTTCGGAAGTGAAGGCACTAGAGTGAACCGGATATGGAAATACCCGAGGGTATTTTTGTGGAAAATCTCTTGTAGCTGTTAACATTATATTGTTGTTCTGTCATTGATTTGATTTAACTCTATATCGCTCAAATATCATTAATGTACTTGACCTCCCACATTGTCATGATACGATTCCATACCCCCCCCCCCTTAAAAAAAAAAACACACACACCAACAACACGCGAGCGAAAGAAAACTTACCCACTGAATCATCCTGAAAGGATTATCTACCTGGCGACAGTTTCCGTTTTCATTCCTCGATGTCATTTGAAACAAGATAAATTATTTCTTTCGGGAAGTGGGCAAGGAGGTGAGATGGGGAGGGAGCGGGGGGGGGGGGGTGTAGGCTGTGTGAACTTTTTCGGGCCGCACTTATGAACATGAATAAACCATATGAAATCATTAGACTACAACATTCCCATTGTGCTCTAGCAAGAAGCACACATTTTGTTGAATGTGAAGACATAATTTCAAACAGTTTACTATGTACATTCGTTTGAAGGAGGGGGTGGGAGGGGGGGGGGGCTAATTAATCCCCTGCAACCCTCTGTCTATATATGTAAAGTCCTTAAAAGTGCTTGTTTTCTACGGCTTTACCGTACACACTAGTGGCCTATATCAGGAACGTATTGGGAAAAAAACTCTCCAGGCTCTGTATTCTACATTTAGAGTAAATCATGAAAGACAAGCAGTGGAATGACACTGCAAGAGAGTATACTAAGGTGGCAGAAAACAGAGATGCGAGCTGAAAGTGTTTGTTAAAGAAAAGACAGAACATTCCCCTACACTATGATCTCTTTGTTTTTCCGTCTTATTAACTCCACCACCTTATCCTTTTGTCTTTCTCTCAACAGATTACTGTTGTCGCCTTCATCGCTCGCCACTATTGGAGAAGAAAGAATGTGGAAACCCCAGTACAGGTCTTCGAAGCTTGAAGTATCTCTGTCGCAGCTCGTACAAAACTTCGCATCATCATTATGATTACATTCCAAGGGCGTAGCTACATCAACAGGGAGGCAGAGGGGTGGCCGTGTGACACCCCTTCGAAATATTCAATCGGCAATGGATGGGGTTTCATAACTTGTCGGTAAATATTTAAAACAAATGATGGTCTTCTGTTTCCTTTTTGAGGGAAAGGTTTTTGTTGACCCCCCCCCCCCTCCCCGAAATTTGCATTCTACCCCCCCCCCCTCTCTCCCTTATTAAAATGGTATAGCGACACCCCACTGGAAATAAGCTTTCGAGCTTTCGTGGGTTATCCTGTTCAAGCTGACTTATTTTTGATCTGTTATTATTGTATCATAATAATCACATCATTGGTATGATCACATTTTTGTTATTGATAATCATGGCTGGTATGCAATATTTTTTTTACCAGAAAGTTTTGGGTCTTTTTTTTAAAACTATTGTGCTGATGATTCCAAATTGAGAAATGCAGTATGTTAATATATGTGTATAATTATGCAAAATGTAAATAGTGTATATGGTTGTATTTATTAACTAAAGCTGCAATGGAATACATCTACATAGTTATACCGCTATAGTTAATTGATTCGGTATAAGTGAAGTATTTTAGAATGCAATTTGTAAATCTCGTAAATGATTGACAAACGTTTTAGATAAAGCACATATTACAATGAATGTGAACTGCGGCAAATTGATCTTCAATCGCTTTATACAAACGAAAAAAAAAGCACGGGTGACGTCGTTTTCTTACATATCGTACCTAATATAATAGTTGCTGTGTAGAACAGCAATCCCCCTGCAATTCAAGGCTACAAGTGTAAGAATATGAAATACTCCGTCTATTTTCATGTTCTTTTTGGGGAGAAATTAAAAGTCTAACATTTTTAAAGATTTATTATCTTACATTGATAAAAGAACAAGTGTTAAGTGTAAGAGTTTTAAGAACTTTTTTTTCGGGGGGGGGGGGGTCAAAAATAAAATGTGTAATTTGTTTTTTAAAAAATTTCTGCCATGTGTTAAAAAACTCAAGGAAGATACAACTATGTCGCAATTGTGTATCGGTTGTACTTTGTTGTAAGGGAAAACCCAACTTGTTCAGCATACCTCAATTCACATTTTGTGTCAGTTTGAAAAGATTGCAACGACGGAAGGAAAGGAACCAAAGAATAATAAAACTTGCGATTGCTGATGAACTTGATTTACTTTAGAGGAAACACTTAACAAGAATAACAAAGTAATACGAGTTCCCCCAATGGATATACTTGACACACGTAACGAATATTTTTTTAAAGGGCTTCGTCGGCATCGATAAATTATGATAGAGACAGGAAATTCCTATATGTTATAGTTCTTCACAAATGATCTATGTCTTCTTCGTACTTGCACTTTACGTATATCCTACATCATTACATTTGGATGACATTGTACGTTCTTTAGTTATAACGATATTCATATATCTCTTCATGGTAAATATCATGCCAAACTTGTTCCAATTAATGTATAGTCAATTTCTAGTTATAGACTCTATTTTGAAAAGAAAAGCAGAAGAAAACATAAACGTCGCGGTTACCGGCTCCAAATCTGAAAGAGCATTTGAGAGTCGATTTCCAACCTTCTATATTCGGTAGAGAGAGATCATAATGACTAAGTTTCTTCGGCATGATGTCACCTAACATCCACATTCCCGTGGCGACGTCACGTCCGTATATACCAGACAGGGTATTAGAGTTCAAATGTTATTTATTGATGACCTCTGGGTTTTTCCCCGGTTTTTCCCAAACTTGAGAAGCTGCTTGAATAACACTTTATTGAACCAGAAACACGGGCCATACATGGTGCGCTTTCGGGTTGTAATAGCCCTTCTTCTTCTGCAGATTTCTACATAATAATTCTTGGTATTGTGATTTTTTTCTGTTACATTTTGTGTTGATGTCATCATTTATTATCATTGTGTTTTGTACATTTTCAAAAAAATCGTTCTATATTGAAGATATGTTGTATTGCTGAAATGTGATTTGATTTGAATGTTGCAGAAGAAAATAAATTAAATTCAAATCATTAAGTAAGCTGTAACTCACAACTTTATTGTTCATCTGAATTCCGAGCAATTGTTAATTTAAATCGATGTTCCCTTTTATTTTCCCCTTTTTCTTACAAAATATTGTACACGAAGGCAAAATGTTTCTTTTTTACTTTCATTTCAGTTTTGTAAAAGATTTTTTTTTCTCTCAAAATATTTCATATGATTTTGACACTGGCTTGCAAAGGATAAAACTGAGTTCATATTAGCATTTCCTCTAAGCGCACAATGTATGTAAATTAATTGAATATAGTGTTTTAGATAATGTACAATGTCTTCTTTCTATCAGAAGAGTATTTTTGTAATAAAATGAATGAGCATTATAAATGTTATGATTGCACAATATAACACCTTACCGTCTGATTACATTTTTCACGCTTTTAATGTTGAGGGGAGATGAGAGGAGAGGAGAGGAGAGAGAGGAGAGAGAGAGAGAGAGAGAGAGAGAGAGAGAGAGAGAGAGAGAAAGGTGGGCGGAGAGAGAGAGAGAGAGAGAGAGAGAAAGGTGGGTGGAGAGAGAGAGGGGGGGGAGCGAGTATATTAATTGAAATTGATTCTCACAAGAGTTGGTTGGCGGGAATGCAAAGAAATGTTAATTATGAAGCACTTAAGTAATATTAATGAAAGTCGTTGAACAAATTGCTCTCATTAACTTAGATAAGAGTCTGGAAATATTGTACATTATACCGAAACCAGGATACGCAACTAAATAAAAAGTTTTGTCCGAATATGAAGAAGAATTCAACAATACTCAACACTTGCTCTTAATATCAAAAACTTTACTGGGCATCATCTTCGATGAAAACCAGAACTCCCATTAGCAAAAAGTGACCGGTGTTAATCACATGGTGTCGGCACTACTTACCCGGATTTCCTTATCTTTCTATGCTCATTATTTTCTCAGCCTCTATATATTTTTTACCAAAATTGTTTGGCACTTCTCTTTTCTCTCTCTCTCTCGCGCTTCATATCCTTTCTCAAGGCTCACGTGTCATTTTTCTTCTTCTCAAAGAAGAACCCAGATTTCCGATCAGAGTCACATGCAACTTTAATGTTCTACTTTTCATAACCTCGCTTGAACTTCGTGAATGTCTGGTAAACATGGCGCCTGTGGAAATCCTCAACGATTCAGTTTTCCTTAAACCGACATACCTTCATAATTTATTAACTCTTCCTCATATCTCTTTTCATTCTTCAATAGTCTATTTCCCGCATTTCTCTTGCCTACTTTTAGGTTATAGCCCCTTTGATCTTATCTCCATTTCCTTTCTCACCTTCTTCATCTCTCTCTCTCTCTCTCTCTCTCTCTCCCCCTACCCCTCTCTCCAATCCCCCTCCGTTCTCTCTTTTTCTCGCTTCGATCTTTCCCCAACCTCCTTCTCTCTCTCTCTCTCATGTTATGCGAATGATTTAAAATATTTGAAGTTGAAAACAAATATCTATCAAATTCCAATCAAGATTTTATACTATGTGTACGAGGAAAAGCTCAAGGTAATATTAGAAAATGTCAGTAAGAGGGAAATAACTAACAAATAAACAATGGTCACTACAAATTTTCTAGTACAATCTTCCCAATTTAAACATAAAATATCAGACTCCAGATCAAGAATTTTTAAACACAATTTGTAAGGGGGAAAAATGTCCATAGGATAATTTAGAAATAGCATTAAATAGGGGGAAATAACCAACAAAATAAAATAAAATGATCACCAAAGAGTTTTCGAGCACAATCTCCCGAGTTTAATATCTCAATAAAACATGAATTAGACATAACTACAATATTCAAGCTTATACATTATGTATACACGTAGTCTACCTCGCTAAACACAAAACAACCTTAAATGTACAACTAAAACGATCCACAAATTCTAACAATTCATTATGATTACACATTCAATCAATTCCATATATAAAAATATAAACATTGGGCGAACATACATACAAATGAATAGATTATAGATTTCATAAAATAATCGTTCAAATAAATGAAAACAATTGATTACATTAACTGGTTATATAATAATACGTAACATGGATTGCATCTGTATTTTTTTTCTTCTTCAAAAATCCTCTTGGCAGATTTTAATACCGTATGCATATATAATTATGTGTGTGTGTGTGTGTGTTCACACGACAGGGTTAAACAACATTTGCAAACTGCTCTGTAACCAAGTAGGTTCATGTCAACTAAGTGGTGTGAACACGTCTGTCGATAAATGACTTAGGAAAAATAAGGGTGTTTTATCAAGAAAGAAAGTCACTATTTTCTTTTAAAAACCGTGTTCCAATTCCTCTTTAATGCATAACCTGACCATTGTCATACTTTGATTGTGAAGCGAAAGAGGGGTAATTAACTTAAACAAAGAAACGTAAGAAAATGCCCCTACAGGTCAGTTTAATTGGCCATTGATTTCAAGTCTATGAACTATACCCTATATTATGGTACAACACAAACATGCAAGTACAATTTGATTTAATTTATTAAAATGCATGAACTAGCTATGAATATATAGATATTAGCATATATCGAATTTCATACATGCACTTGAAATTAATTGATGAACTGTTTTACGAGCCTCAGTTTTTACCATAGAGTTTTTGACACAATTCTATGGATAAAATTAGAGTCGCCTATACGGCATATACGTTTACATACTGGTATGCCCTAAATAGCATCTTAACATAATGATACAAGTTATATAATATCCAAAGAGAAAGAAAAATAACCAGATAAGTACACCGCCCTATGCATATGTCGACATGGTATTAATAATATGATTTATATTTTCATTTAGCATAAAAGGAGAGGGGAGCTGAATATGTACAGAGCTCAGTTTGCAAAACTTTCTTTTCCATTCTTACAAATATACATTTCTGAGGCCAGAGTATGTGTCAAATGACAGTGAAAAAGATCATCCGACAAAAAAGTCTGTAATTATAAAATGAAATAAGAATAAAATACAAAAATGGAAGATTTTGATGTTAATATCCCAAAACAGGCACCATGTTTGAATCAAGTACATTGTACATGGATGTGTTTTCGTAAAATCAAAAATGATTACTGAAAATGAACTAATTATAAGACAACATCTCATACATAACAAGAGATTTATAGTTTGAGACAGCCCAATGAAGAAGAAAAAGAAAAGGAAATTGTTCCTGAGGCTAAAAGACGATAAATGATATTCTAAACAAAAGACAACACACTTTCATTCCTAAGAAGATAAAAAAGCACATTTTGAAACAAAGTTTGAAAGACAGTGACACTACAAATATGATTACAGAATTTGGTCAATGCAATAAGCCATTTTCGTAATGTAACCAAATTTAATGCATACGTCTTTGTAAAGACGTTTGCATTAAATTGGGCTACTATTACGAAAATAGCCTATTACAACAAAACATAAAAACTATTTTTTCCCCGTATCAACAAACATGTTGGTTATTGATAACCGATTTGATCCGAATTTCATGTAAAAAGACACAAATTTTCTATTTTCTTTCTCAATTTTGAAAAAAAGTCCTTTAAATATAACAAGTTAAAATATCTTAACAAAAACTCAAGATGAAATACGAGGAGCATATTTAGTTTGTACTCGAGTTGTTGCAATATGTACTTCTTGACTTAACTCCAGATATCATCATAAATTGTTCAATTTTAAATTCAAAGTCACCAAAAAAAACATCATTACATGGCTAAAGATGCAAGAAAAGTTGATTATGAATGAATTTCATTCAATTCATTATTTATATAATTATTATTCATACATAAACTACAAAAGTTCTTCAAATTGTTTAAAGAGAACACCTTATATCGGGGGTAGGAAACTCAATAAAACGAACCATAAATTTACTGTAAAAATAGCCAGTCCCTAATTAACATGCAAATTATATTCATAAAGATTAATTTATGCATGCATTACCATTAATATGCTTACAATGATATCCCAAATAACGTACAGGTATAAGAATATGTAAATCTATATACAGTTAGTGGTGAATACACGCACATATTACAACGACATATCATATATATCAATTTAATGGCTATATATCACAAACTTACATATAGGTAGAGATATAAAAATGCAACCAATCTAAAACTATTCATCGTTTCAATAAAACTGTACAATATACATGTAAACACAACCCTGAATATCTGAAAATGTTTCAAATTCAACTTTCAAATTTCTAAAATAAATTTCATGAAGATCATTAAGACAACGCTGAAATTGTCTCCTCACCATGGAATGAAAAATTGTCATCGAAAATCTAGATGAGACCATCTGCATCCAGAGAAGTCATTCAAATCAATAAATCGAAATAAAGCAAGACAGGAAAAGCCCTCACCGTAATAAAACAATATTTCATTAACATTCAAAGTGATTCAAATTAATGAAACATGCAATGTGCATCCAAATAATGCCAAAACATAAATTAGTCAAGGATGATTATTATTATATTTTTTTTTGGTAATGATTATCTAAATGATATGGGGATGGGGTAGTAAAGAGGAGGAATCTTTGCTCTTAAATTACATTCTAAACTCTTTTGAAGATAAAGGATGGCCCTATTCAAGCTTTTTCTCCAGTCTACGCTATTGCCCTTCGGATTGTAAACTATGATATAAGGTTGGTGACTGTTTTTAAAGTTTGACAGAATGGGTGCGGTCCCAATCCCCATCCCACCCCACCCCAC
This sequence comes from Strongylocentrotus purpuratus, assembly GCF_000002235.5. Taxonomy (NCBI): domain Eukaryota; kingdom Metazoa; phylum Echinodermata; class Echinoidea; order Camarodonta; family Strongylocentrotidae; genus Strongylocentrotus; species Strongylocentrotus purpuratus. The sequence goes on along the minus strand of NW_022145602.1, from coordinate 4,634,767 downwards.
CGCGCCCCTGTTGATTATACCATCCCACTTGCCCCAAGGGGCATGGCCGCTTCCTGAGACTTAGTAGCCATACCCTTGCTTAAGGTAAGCTCATGTAGCGCCTGCTGGGCAAGGAAGTTTTCCCTCTTGATCTGGTTCTTGACGGTGTCGGGCATGTCCGGGATGACGTACGCCACCACCATCTTCACGAAGATGATGACGTGCTGGTGATGCGGTCGTCATGGTGATCACAAGGAGTGGTCGAGAGGGGGGCGGGGCCAAAATGGTATTGGAGTATTGATGGGAAGGGGTGCAGGCATTGGGAAGGGGGTGAAGGCATTCACAAGGGAGGGGAGAGGAAAAGGACAAATCATAAAACAACATCATTAAATGATTCCGGGAACACAAGTCAAACCAATCATACAAAATGAAAATAATATAAAAACATTCAATAATGATATAAATGCAAATAATTTCAATTCATGCACGATGATGACAGTAAAATGAGTCGTTTCATTACAAATATGCAGACAGATCATTAGTTAATGAAATAGTGTGGATGAATGTTTGAAATTCATCATCAAAATCAGATCACTTACATCCAACCCTGTATGCATGTAAACTAGCAAGATAGAATTTGAATGAAAATTGAGGGAAAAAGAACATGTTGGGGAAGCAAAAATCATCACAATATTCACTATTCACAGCTGCACGTATTTCAGACAAAAACCCTGCATTAGAAAGAAAAGATCACTTTATCTCCAAACTGTACAGACACTGCATTGAAATGTCTTTTCGTACTTCTACACACATACATGTATCAATGTATTGATGACAAGGGTAGACAGACTTGCTATACACTGTGCTAGGCATTTTCTTCTATGAGTAAAAACTGGATAAGACTGATTAAAACAGACATTTAGGAGAGTCGGTAAATGCGTCAGTATTTCATATTATCATAGTTATTTCATTTTCTCTTTCATATCACATGCTTATAAAAATGCAAAGCCATACATTATAGCCATAGCTACAAATTGTCTATATTATTCTTATAAGTCTAGCATTAGGTTGTAAAATGAAAGAGATACTAGTATTCCAAAGGATCAAACTATTCACTTTTTTCAAAAGGTCCTAGAAAAAACTCTCTTTTTATTTACAGTATAAAAAGTGATGAATAGAATAACAATTTCTTTTCTTCTCCAATTTGCATGTTCATGCACTTGAACATTGGGTACCTGCCATCATTTTCATATAACTGATTTAAAAGGTGACGAGGATAATCATGTGTGGTACAGTGATGAACGCAAGGCAGTATTTTGCATAGAAATCAAGAGGTGATGCCAAACGGTAGACCAAAGAGATTGAAAGATTCTTAGAGAAAGTGATACGTGACTGAGACATCCTAAATAACCCATACTGTACATGCATCATAATGGATATTTGATCAAATGATGAATCACACAGATGGGGCTAAGTTTTTTTTTAATACAAGATGATTTTCTTTTTGAATATACATGCATTTTTCAAACAGATGAGAGGCCTGCATTAATCAAATTAGCAGTAATTTAGGTATATTTGAGGCCAGGATTGCTTGACAGATTTGACGAATAGCGAAAGTGAAAGTGAGAGTGATTTTGAGCGTAAACAGGATGAGCACAAGGATATAAACTGCAAAAGAGGTCACTCATTATAAAATGGTCCATAGACTCTACAAAAATGTGAATATCGTTGAGAACAATACAACATATGACATGGAAAGAGAGTCATGAACAATACATGTACAACATTTGATTGAGAAAGTGAAACACTATTATAACAGAAAGCTTAAATATGTAACTTAGAGGGAAGCAATTAATTGTACATCCTTTATCTAACAAAGAGATTACATATAACCTTGAACATTGATTTTACTTCTGAAAGCATTTGAAGAGAGAGAATTTTAAGGAGACTGTATTATGAAGAACAATTCAACATGGGGTTTCGTAGCAAAATGAAACTGCAAAGCGTGTATATACATGAACGAGCTTCAACGGTATTTCCGGTGTTGCGGTACGATACGAAATCGGATATTGATACGAGAATGAAAAGTGATGAAAAGTCATTGTCGATTCCCTTGCTTAAATGAGGGCACTATGTAAGATAATCTTTAGTACAATAAGGACAGAAAGATGATATAAGATAGTACAACTCATGAGGACCGTCATGGTCGATTCCCATAATAGAGGGCGCTACATAAGTTTAGCTGTATACGATAACGAAAGAGAGATGACGTAGTCTGATTTGATTTGAAATGAATGGATGCAGACGTGATGATGGCGAGGATGGCCAACATCGCCGAGCGAGGGATGATGCGTAGTCGTGGCGATGAGAGAGCCGGTCTAAGGCCCAGCGGCGCCGGCCTGCTCGACTTCCGGTCCACCCGGCGGGACCAACTTCTTGCTCTTGCCGCGTTGCTCCGTGAGGGCCGTACGCAGGGCCTGCTGGCCGAGGTAGGTCTCGCGTTTGATCTGGTTCTTGACGAACTCGGGCATGTCGGGAATGATGTATGCCACAAAGAACTTGGTGAATAGGACGAAATGCTATGCGTTGATGGAGAGAGAGGGTACAGGTGGTTATGTATATACAGATACATACAGATTAAACAGAGAGAAAGTTTGAATGATCGTATTGACAGGTTGAGAGAGAGGGAGAGAGAGAGGGAGAGAGAGAGAGGGAAGGAGAGAGAGAGAGAGAGAGAGGGAGGGAGAGAGGGAGGGAGAGAGAGGAAGGGAGAGAGAGAGAGAGAGAGAAACAGAGTAGAGAGAGAGAGAAACAGAGTAGAGAGAGTAACCAAGAGAGTATAAATGTGAAGGCAAGAGATAATATTATAAAGAAAGGCAGAGAAAAGAGATCAAAAAATAAATCAAGAGATTGGAGAAAAAAGGGAGAAAGAAGAAAGTCAAAAGAGAAAAAAACAAAGAGACAAAACAGCAAGTAAACAGAGGGAGGACAGAGAGATAGAGATAGAGAAAAGAGGAAACGAGATAGAGAAATCATGGGAGAAACAGGGAAAGAGAAAGAGAAAGAGCAAGCAAACAAGGATAAAGGGAGTGTTTCAAATTAAAAGAGAAAAAGAGATAAGGTGAGATAAAGAAATACATATCACAAGAGAAAAAGAGAATAATCGAGAAAGATAGAGAGAAAGAAGGAGTTTAGGTAGAAAAGGCATGATATACAAATGTACACACATTTTATTTTCTTAACAGGACATATGAAGATAAAATGGGAATATTGTGATGTGCCAGTGATATTTTCAGTTGAAGAAACGAATAGCTAGCAATATATTTAAAAAAAAATATGTATCACACAATAAAAAAATGAGTATATGGCAGCGTATAATACAGTGAGTTTCTATGTACTTTTTGAAAGATGCTTGACAAAAAATCCATAGGTAAACCCCATATTTCTTCACAAAATAACTGGATATTTATTTTCTTCACAAAATAACTGGATATTTCTTTATCTGATAATTTTATTCATCTTTTTTTTCTCAATACAATGTAAAATTCTTGCAACTCTGTAAATTTCATGATAATCTGATAAGTTTGTAAGTTAGTTACATATAGTATTTAAAGATAGTTAGTCCAACTTTGATATAAACCTGTTTCGATTGTGTAATTACAACCCCATGCACTAATGACATGTTATTACTACGTTACTTTAGCATAAATGATTAAGTGGTTCTTAATAATACTCGTTAGTCTGTCTTGAATGTAATACATCGCACTCAAGTGTCCTCGAAATTAATTACGCAATGTCAAAATAAAACATCCTGCTATATGCGATGGTGTTAGTTTCACAAGCATGGAAATGATAAATACATGAATGGATTTTTTATGAATGAAAGCAGCACAAGTTTATTAATCTTGGCTTAGCTTTGCCATGTCTGCATGCCATATATCATGATGAATATATAACAATGAAAGGAAATGTCCTTCAATATATTGCCTTATTAGAAACCACAGGCGTTTATGTGATGCTACGAAGCAGGATACCATACAGATGAATGAAGATTAAGTATTATTAACGTGTTGGCTATGACCAAGTGCACATCCGGAAACATCTAAAAATGTAAATCCGGAATCTGAAAATAGATTGCGAGGTATTTATTACCGCCATTAGCGAACAATCATGGCTTAGGAAAAGAAACCACTTGCGTTGCTGCGTGCCAAGTTTTTCCAAGAAAATTTCTCCAAGTGATGGCGTTTGCAATTTCTGGTATATTACTTTTGATTAACAAATACGCTTACTGTTTGTATATTTTTACAACAAATTTACTGTCGAGATAGATGGAGAATAGCAGATAACAAATTGTAAGCATATCGTAGTATAGCAGAATAGAATCTTTTAGAATCACAGGAAATTAGCGTGTCTGCAAAATCGCTGAGATATCGGAGACGCAATGCATTGTGGGAATGCACATTGCTATATGCGATAGTGAGAATTATAAGCATGATAGTGTTTAGAATATTAGTTACTCCCGTACTTGATTTTGATAAGAAATGAGACAAAGTGAATGAATTTTACAAACATCAAACTCATGAATGCGAGGATAATGAAAAATGAGCAACATTGATGACGGTTCTGGTGAGGAAGCAATTTCCAGCTTCGGGATAATATCCAGAGTCTGAAAAAAATGGGCTATTTGGCAAACTCAAGCTGATGAAGACATGCCTAATGTGTATGATCACTGCCGTTAATACATGTATGTTAAATAAATAATACACTCCCTATTCTGGGGATCATTCTCATCAAGCCAATTTTAGCTTTCATGATTCCCCACTTCCTTTTATCTTATGTTGATAATGACAAACATGTAATATACTTTTGATGTTTTTTAAAAGAGAGTGAAATAGAGTGAAATAGATAAATGAAATAAAATGAAATAATCAATCCTACAGCATTAAACTCTGTATTCTGGGTTTTCATCTTGCTCTTTCCTCTGATGTTAAAGCTTATCTGCACTGGTTTGGCCAGGAGGGATTAGACCACACAGCGAGGTCACTGACGGGTGGCTATCTCATCAACTCTCAAATAACATAAGAAATAGAGGATCATGGGGGACCAACAGGCACCGATTGGGGAAGTTTTCTATAAAGAGGGAGCAAGTAGCTTCAAGTAGGACAGTGGGGCTTTAAATAGAAGATTAAACTTAATAAAACTGTTTTGTTTCTTCTTCTTCCTCAAAGCAACTTTTCACCAATATCTACCCAAACCTTCCATTGTTAGTGGTCCGTCACCAAGAAGGGGGTATTGCTAGAAAGTTTTTACTTTGGGGTGGGGTGGCAATGTTGGATAAAAGTTGATGAAAAGCTTTCCCCAAATTCCACAGCCAACCAAAAGCAAACAAACAAACCACAAATTTGCAAACACTGATTAAGGATTTGGCTACAGGAAATTGAGACACAACTCCTCAACAAACATCCCGACATGACCTGTGTTATTAGCATACACACACACCAATATGAGTACTCCGTCAAACCCAATACACCAACCACCTACCAATATAAGTATTCCATAAAACCAAAGACAACAAACTGCACAAAACCATCTACAATTATCATGAAATTTTCAAAGCCGATAAATTTTAAAGCCAATAAAAATGCACCGTCCAAAAGAGGCCCTGACAGTGTACTTCTCAAATACAATTCCCACTCACTGCTATTCATTAACAAAATTATCAAAAACAAAACACAACTTATCACACCCCCATGTTGAAAATGGAAGAATCTCCTCAACAGCATAATCCTGTTATAAAGTGGGTAGCTACCATTTGGGTTGGGGGGGGGGGGATAAAATCTAGAGATTTGAAGAAAAAAAAGCCACACATTTCACTGCATCCCTTCAATGGGAATGGAAAAGTCCTAATATTTGCTTTCATGCAATAAATGGGAAGGTACCATTTGATTTTAGGGGGTGGACTTACCTCATAGAGCAGGATAAAGGCCAGCTTAATGGCGATGACCAGCCAGTAGTCCAAGGTGACATTATAATGTTCATCGTAGTTACCACGGTATCTTTGAAAATGGAATTATTGAAGAAAAGAAAAGAAAAGAAAAGCATCATTTAAACTGGAAATATGCACTTCGTATACCCTCATTTTGAACAAACCAGTGATGAATGGATTTGGTTACTCCAGTGCTTTTCATTAATTTGTGATTTCAAACAAGAATTTGGCCAAGTTGAGGACAGTTTTGATACCATTCCTCAGAATACATAATCTTTCTTCTGTACTAGTGCCTATCTCAATAACAATTTTTAATTTTACAGTCATAGGTTCTGATAGTTCTTTGTACGAATTGAAAATCTAGTGCCGTTTTCATTTGTTGCACGCTTTATTGCCACAGAGGGGGCTGATCACAAATCAACAGTTATATCGGTCAAATTCATTTTGAATTGTGTACAAATAGAGTTTTTGAGTCTAGTATTAAATAAACATCTGGAATTAAACATTTAAATTAATGTGTTGATAGCCACTTTGGTTGGAGGTTCCTAACGGTGGACCTCTTCATTATACCACTGGATTCATGGACCTTCAGTTTCCTAGGTCTGCAAAAAGGAAAAACATCTTTAATCTATGCCCCTTGTTTGCGCCCATCCAACTTGTATCATGCCAGCAAATTCAAACTTAAGGGCTTTCTCGGGTGTCTAAAGGGTCCGTCCAGAAAGTTGGGGCAATTTTAGTGACATACCAGAAGTAAGAAACTATGTCTCCTATCAACGATAACAATGTTTGCTAAAATGAGTTTTGCATAAAAAGCATAGCCAACTAACTTCAGAAGTACTCAAGCTTCATGATGAATCAATATTATGGACCCAAAGTTTATGTAATGTTATATAAATATGGTGTCCATGTAACGCAGGTAAGAAGATAAATGTGTATCAAACAAAGATTTTGAAGAAAAGCAACTGAAACAGAAACGATTCTAGCAGGGCACTACTATTTATATTCATTTCATAAAAATCTTCAACAAATAATTTCAACTTCCATGTGTAGTAGAAGATCTCATACCTACGTTACATGGACACCGTCATATTTTTTGCCCTATTTTTATGGAATGACCCAAAAAGAAACTGACTGAAAAGATTACCTAGACAGGGGTGATGAAGAGCACTAAAAAAAAAAAGGGGGGGGGGGGTTTCCCTTCAACCACGCTCCCCTTGAGTGGAAAAAAAAAGAGGATTCAGGGGGGAAAATGGCATCAAACGACATTCCGCCCTTTTGAGTAAGAAAATCTTGAAAAAATAGGAAGGAATCAAGAAAATAAGGAAAAATCTGAAAAGAATCTGGAAAAAAAAAAAAACTAGATGGACCTTCGGCCGGTCCAGTCGAAAATGATGCCTCCGCCATGGAGCAATTTTACAAACCAAAACAGAAGCGAGCAATTTTTGCATACATGACCCAAGTTTGGCGGGAATCCATCAATGGGTTCTTGAGATAAAGCGATCACGAGCTATTTTTGAATACATAGTGAGCCCTGTGACCTTTGACCTTGGATCTCGTGATCCTAAAATCGAATCAGGTCATTGGCTCTGCAAGATACATATATGACCCTAGTTTGGCAGGAATTCATCAATTGGTTCTTGAGATAACGCGATCACGAGAACAGGAAGTACGTACGTACGTACATACAGACGGACGGACAACCTGAAAACATAATGCCTCCGGCTAATTTGTAGCGGAGGCATAAAAAAAAGGATTCGGGAGGAAAAAATGGCATCAAACAACATTCCGCCCTTTTGAGTAAGAAAATCTGGAAAAAAAAGGGAAGAATCAAGAAAATCAGGGAAAAATCTGGAGAAAAAAATAAAAAATTGGGATGCCGATTTAAAGAGAAGGTTGAGTTCTGGGAAGAGGTGAAAAATAATTTGTGAGCGTTATCATTCTTATTATGCAAGTGTGAAAGAATATCACATAAGACATGTTCCCTGAAAAGCATGGCTCTTCAAATGCCTTCATATTCTAACTATGTCATGTAACATCGTAAAACTCCAGGGTATGATTTTAATGCCACGTGTTTGTGTAGTCCCATATACATCTTTCTGTGTACAGTGTTTGTAAGTTTACCAAGACTTGGCCAAATTTCTTATCATTTTGATGATTCCAGAACCTTGCAATACACACAAATTCTTACATGCTAGATGATCAACCTTTTCTGGTCGATTCCACACCGTTTCTTTCACAATGCAATCGCATGACCAGAACTCAACTTCATCTTTAAATCAGGTTTTTATCAGGCCTGCCAGAGGAAGACTGACCTGCATACGGATACGTTCAATCCATAGTTGGGGTCCGTGGTGTCCTCATCACCAACCCTGGGGTAACTCGGATCTGTGGGCTTAGAATCATTCTGCATGTCCACGGTGTTGAAGTAGGAGAGCGACCAGTTGGTATAGCCGTTGAGCGTTGCCTCGGGTCCTCCGTAGTAATACTTAAAGACTTGACGCGGGATGAACTCGGACGTGAAGGCAATGACAAGGGCCTGTCGTGGAGATGAACACAATTAATTTATTTATTGATATATTAATTAATATAATATTAAAGCCCCACCGCACTAGTTTGGCCAGGAGGATTAGACTCCCTGCATGGTTACTGACAGGTGGTTATCTCATCAATCAGCTCTCAATTAACATAAGAAAAAGGGGATCATGGGGGACCAACGGGTACCGCGTAGGCATTGTTTGCTATATAGAGGGCGCAAGTAGCTATAAGTAGCGCACCGTTTAGTTGAGGTGAGATAAACTTGGAAGTGAAAAGTATAATAAGGGCCTGTTATTAAAAGAGAGAGATAGACATAATAATAGTATTGGATATTTATATAGCGCACATATCCACCCTGCAAGGTGCTCAAGGCGCTCCAATATTACCCTGGCTCTGCTAGGCTAACGATTTTGGTGCTCACAGCATTTAAGGAATTCCTTCCCAACCGATACCAATTTCACACCTGGGTGGAGAGCGGCAAATGTAGATTAATGTCTTGCTAAAGGCCATTAGTGCCGTGGTGGGACTTGAACTACATACCCTGTGATCCACTAGACCACAACACTTCTACACATAGAATATTAACAGAGAGAGAGAGAGAGACAAAGAGATAAACAGGTTGTCTTTATGAAAAAGGAGAGAGAGAGAGAGATAGACAAAGACATACAGATTGTCTTTATGAAAAGGAGAGAGAGATAGACAAAGACATAAACAGGTTGTCTTTATGAAAAAGGAGAGAGATAGACAAAGACATAAACAGGTTGTCTTTATGAAAAAGGAGAGAGATAGACAAAGACATAAAAAGGTTGTCTTTATGAAAAAGGAGAGAGAGAGAGAGACAAAGACATAAACAGGTTGTCTTTATGAAAAAGGAGAGAGATAGACAAAGACATAAACAGGTTGTCTTTATGAAAAAGGTGAGAAAGGTGTTTTTAAGGGAACAGAAAATGTGGTCTTTACAGACAGGTGGTTACTAGTATAAAGCTTAGCTAGTTTCAATACACAGTGAAATCTGTCTATAAAGACTACCCAAGGGAGACAAGAAAAGTGGTTTTTATAGGCAGGCTGTCTTTGTAGACAGGTGGATATAGTACATGTTTCAATGAGAAACCATTTTCAAGGGAAACAAAAAGCGTTGTCTTTGTCGACAGGTGGTCACTTAAGCAGGTTTGACTATACTTACATTGGTTAAGACAGACAGGTTTCCAACGGTGACTAGGATTGCATACCAAGCACCTATAAATGAGACAAATTTGTGAGATAAACATATTAGCCGCTTCTAATAATTGGATTGTATTTACATGAATTGAATTTATGTTGTGTGGTAGTAGTTTACAACTGGGCCCCATTTCACAAAACTTGTCATCAGTGACAAATGACAATTTTCGTTATAAGCTAGTGAAATCCTTGCTTCTGAATGGTTATCAGAAGATTTTTCACTGATTTTTGTCATGTGTCACTGAAAAAAGGCTTTGTGAAACGGGTCCCGGGTCTAACACAAGCATAATAACAATCTTCTTTGTTTGATGAACTTTATATTATCTAGTTATACTGTACTTTACAACTGTTCTTACACTACCACTTCAGCACTTAACACCTTACCATTTCATCTCTTCGCGACTGGTCAGAGCAAAGCTCCCTTTTACAAATTAAACACTAGCACATTACCGAAACCCTTCTTACCGAAATCCTGGGCCCTCTTGGCGACTGGTCGTCGGAGCTGAGAGATATTTGTAGGCATCGAGACGGACCTCAACGAGGTTGTTAGAAAGAGCGAAGAGAGAGACTTCTCTTTTACAACAAATTAAACACCAACACATTTACTGAAACCCCTTCTTATCGACATCCTGTGCCCTCTTGGCGACTGGTCGTCGGAGCCGAGAGATGAATTTGTAGGTATCGAGATGAACCTCAACGAGGTTATTAAAAAGAGCGAAGAGAGGAGCTCTCTTTTACAACAAATTTAAAAGAGACGCATTACTAAAATCCCTTCTTACTGATATCCTGGGCCCTCTTGGCGACTTGTCGTCGGAGCTGAGAGATGAATTTGTAGGCATCGAGACGAACCTTAAGAAAGTTATTAAAAAGAGCGAAGGGAGGAGCTCTCTTTTACAACAAATAAAAATGACTGAAACCCCTTCTTACCGATATCCTGGGCTCTCTTGGCGACTGGTCGTCGGAGCTGAGAGATGAATTTGTAGGCATCGAGACGGACCTCAACGAGATTGTTCAGAAGAGCGAAGAGAGGAGCCAGAGGGAAAGCAGCCACAAAGATGGTGGAGAAACCAAACTGAACGACTGAAAAAGAGAAGAGGAATAATAAAAGGATGATAACTTGTACTTTCAATTTTGGGAATACATGTATCAATGTGAGTGGGATTTAGAACTAAAATTTTTTTTATTACTTGCAAGCTCTACAGGAAAATTGATTTCATTCAAAAGAAGAAGAAGAAGATATTGCATTGGGGGTGGGGGGGGGGGGGGGGGGGGGGTGAGAAACCATTTTCAAGGGAACCCCAAAATGAGGTCTTTGTAGACAGGTGATCACTGTTCACAATGGGTACCTGGTAGGATGTGAAAGTTCATGTGGTTGGACAAGCAAGTGTGCGCTTGCAAAATGGCGACTGGCTGGAATGCTCCCCAGGGAGTGGAAAATGTGCATACATTGTGCGCGGGTAAGCCTGAATCCAATGACCGGGGTATTAACATCTCTGTAAAGTGCTTAGGCACATCGTTGGATCGATGTATTGAGCGCTATATAAACACAGAATATTATTATTATTACTATCACTAAAGCAGGTTTGACTGTATCAGACCAATAAAATCGATCCTAATCCAAAAATTGCAAGAGAGACCGAAGAGAAAGAACTTACCCATCTCGAGGTATTCCTTGAAGAGCCCTCGTGGTCCAAGATCGGCCAGGTCAGCGTCCTGTTCCCACTGCTCATAACGTCCCTTGCCGCTCTTCTCCTCCTTGCGACCGGTACGAGAACGCCAGAAGTTCATCAGGACACTGGAAGGGGAGAGATAATGAGAAACAGCCCATGTGATGTGAGTGAATGAAGAAGGGGTTTATTGTCCAGTATTCAAACCAGGGCCCCGTCTTACAAAGAGTTACAATTGATCTGAATCAATCGTTAGTCTTCTTATCAATCGCAAGTTTGCAGTTGGACTATCTCCTATGTACATAGTTGCGATTAATATCCTCTCTTTGTAAGACAGGCCCCAGTTGATGTAAACATCATTTCAGGGGGGTTTTTCACAAAGACTAATATCAACTTTAAGTTGGACTAACTATGGCAAGCCGTTCATGCCACTGTTTGCTCTCAACATTATGATCTTTAGATTTTTTCCTTCAATAATGAACTATCAAAAAATGTAAATTCTGTAGATTTGTGACGATTTATACATCACTTGAGAGACTAATGCCAGTAAATGATAAGAGCAAACAATGGCATGAATGGCCTGCCATAGTTAAGTCCAACTTAAAGTCGATATTAGTCTTTGTGAAACATCCCCCTGGGTAAAGTTAGAGTCCCTGGCGGATTTGTCTCCTCCTCAAGACCGGTGAACGAACGCTAGAAATTCATCAGGATACTACAAAAGGAATTCAAGTATCCAATGAAACAGCCCGGAAACTACCACATGTGCTATTTTCTAGTCCCACTAACTAACTTTTAGCACATGTATTTATCCTGTAACATTTTCGATATATATTGTAAAGGGATGCTACATGTATGTATACAAGTTGTAGCAGGGTTGGCCAAGACGTAATGTGTTCATCATTCTTTGAAAAATTACTAATATTATTTAATCGATATATAACTTACAGCAATTAACAAAATAAATTATGTTTAATCTTTATGGTTTTATGTGATATCTTTGGTCAATAAAATAACTCCAGCCAACTTATTACTCACTGAAGTATAAGAACAGAGCGCCCAAAATCGTTAAAAAAAATACTTGTTAAAGCCTGTCTGCACTAGTTTGGCAAGGAGGGATTAGACCTCCCTGCAAGGTCACTGACAGGTGGTTATCTCATCAAATCAGCTCTCAATTAACATAAGAAAAAAAGGGATCATGGGGGACCAACGGGTATCACTTAGGTATTGTTTGCCAAATATAGAGGGCGCAAGTAGCTACAAGTAGTGCGGTGGGGCTTTAATAGAAAATAAGAACTGAAGAACTGACAACTTACGGCATAGCCAGCTCCATGAAGTTGTTGAAGAATTGCTTTCCGCACATAGTGATAGCAATATTAATGAAGAGTTCTTGCATACATCCAGCAGGGTCACACTGAGAACAGACACAGAAAAATAATAAAATATAGTCAATTATTATTATTAAAGGGAAAATCCAACCCGATTAGACAACTGCTCTAAAAGAAAGCAGAAAAATCAGAGAGTTGCAATTAAATCTTACGTAATAAAAGAAAGTTATTCATTTTTGAAAGTTAAAATCACTATACAAAAATTTAATGAGGGCTTGTAACAGTATCTCGACAAGTATGTGTTTAAAGGTAAAGACCAGTTATGGTCATGCGATTGCATTGTGAAAGAAACGTTGTGGAATCGATCAGAAAAGGTTGATCATCTAGCATCTAGCATCTGCAAGGTTCTGGAATCATCAAAATTCAAAATGATAAAAAATTTGGCCCATTCTTCGTAAAGTTACAAGCACTATACACAGAAAGATGTATATGGGACTACCCTATATCTCTCACAGACCATGAGAGAAACAAATTTACCAAATATATGAATTAGTAGGCGGTTTCCCGGCAAATTTTTTATCATCATGTATTAGTCAAAACATATTCTTTCACATGATTGGTAATGAGAGCTTCAATTTCATTTTTTGAAATTGGGGCGTTTCCAATACTGGTTTTTACCTTTAATCATTACTTCATCTGTTGTATGGGAAAGAACCATATATTTCTTGTTATCAATCTTTAAAAATAAAAATCCTCACCTCTTCCTGACGCCATATTCCGAAAACACGTCCATAGTCAGCTGGGGTACCGGGTAGGCTGTTACAAAAAGAACAGATTAAGTTTATGAAATTCAAATTAGCTTTAAAAATGTCTCATGCTTGTAAAGTAATGTATTTATCTACCCACATGTAAGACAAGTTGCATTATAAAAATAAATTTTATTTCAATGCTTAAAGGAATCGTTTATTAATGTTAAATTTGAGATGCATGGCCATACGTGTTATCAGTGTCTTTGATATGGTGTAAAATTGAAGCCCTACAAAAATTGCGCTTCAAAAAGATCATGAAGTGCCTCAAAAAAGTAAAAATCTTTGAGTGACCGGTTTTACCATACTCATTTTACGCAATAGACTGTAGTGTTATAAAAAAACATTTGAGAAATAAAATTTGATTTCCAATCATAAATATCTTGATAATCAGACAGGCAATGCTTGACCTTTAACCTAGTTAATGACGATGCTTACCGGCCCTTGAAGAAAGCAATGTAAAAACTGGTAGAGTAGTAATTGACGAATGCAAAGAGGTACATCTTGAAGGTGAAGCTGTCTTCGTACTCTGTCTCCGTACGGTGCAACTCTGTGGTCAAATAGATGATCATTTGTACGTCAACATTTCGGACATTGCTTAGCGCAAGACAACAGAATAACCCCCGCCTCCTATTAAAGTATTACGTGACCAATATGTTCAGTTTATAAAATTTAGGAGAATCTACTTTTTTTCCATTCTGAGTATAGCAAATTAATTCCATTTTAACTTTTTATAACATTTTCTAATCTTTTGCAATTCAATAATTTCTGATCCTATCATTTCCACTGTTATGAATGAAACGCATACAACATGCAAAGAGATTGTAACATGCATGTAATGTAATATGCCGAGTCTAATGGGTGTTAACTCAAATCATTATTTTCCACTGAAAACTACATACATGTACATAAATCAATGACATATTACAGTCTAACCTGCTTTAACCACCACCTGTATAGAAAGACCACCCGTCTATAAAGGCCATATTTTTTGTTTCCCTTAATTACGGATTCTCATTGAAACATGTACAAAAGGAACCTGTTCTGTTCATAAAGACCAATTTTCTTGTCTCCCTTGGGTGGTCATTATAGACAGATTTCACTGTACTTTTGTTAATATACGTGGCGGGATCATAAAGTGCATCAAAAGGTTGCTGGAAATAACCCCCCTTTGGGAAATGATAGAAGTGAACGTTCAGCTGGCAATATCACATGGTCCACGTATAAACCCAAATCTACAATAAATAATCATTACATTTGTGAGAAAGGAACTTACCCAGATTAGTCAGCCAAACTGCAATACGCTCGTACAGCTGTAAAGGAAAACGGAGTAGAGACGATTAAGGGTACATAATTACACCATTTAAAGCTCCTCCAAAGTGTTGGGAGCCACAAATTCGCCACAAATTTTATGGCAAAGAGGATGTCATTTAAGACACACTTCTGCAAAAATTTCCCCTCAAGGATTGTGTTTGAAGAAAAATATTGATAAGTGAATACATAATTTGTGTTTCCTGTGAGTATTAGGGAAAAGTTCCGACGTCAAGGCACCAGTGATGACTACAATTTGGATCAAAAGCAACTCAAATCAAAAGCTACTGTAAGAGTGTTGGGCGCCCCCCCCCCCAAAAAAAAAAAAAAAAACAAACAATGGAGTGAAGTGTGCAATGCTTTTTTTTGTTTTGTTTTGGAGTCCTTCAGTGCGAAAATTTAATCACGCGAAAAAAACAGCATTTATAGTATTCTATAGTTTTTCTGGAATTTCAGTCAGACTCACTATCTGCAGGATCATGATGAGGATGAGCGAGATCATGGAAGCCGTAACCGAGGTGATGATGGAGGCGTACGAAGAGATGAATTCCTGATCGATGGCGAAGATGGCCGTCTTGACGACGATCCTGTAGACGATGACGGTCATCACGGCGGCCATAACGAGCAGAATCTAGGAGGATCGTGGGAGGAATCGGTCAAGAGACCACAAAAGAAGTCAGGCTTTGCTTTGGATTATTACCGGTACTACGTTCTACTCTTGAGAGCAAGAAGCACATACACTTGCATCATTCAACATTGATTTATGCCCTTCTCATTCTAACTAGATTTCAATTCCTTTGTTCTACTAAAAATTGGGCTTAAAGACCATCTGTACTAGTTTACAGGAGGGATTAGACCACACTGCAAGGTCACTGGACAGGTGGTTATCTCATCAACTCAGCTCTCAATTAACATAAGAAAAAGAGGATCATGGGGGACCAATGGTCACCGATAAGGCATTGTTTGTTATATAGAGGGCGCAAGTAGCTACAAGTAGTGCAGTGGGCCTTTAAAGCTTGTGTTCAGAATCTGGTTAAACAAAGTAAGTTAGTGAGAAGTCTAACTTTTCCTATTAGGTTTAACTGAGTGGGTACAATATTGACCTTGGAGTTTAAAGGCCCACTGTCCTACTTGTAGCTACTTGCGCCCTCTATATAACAAACAATGCCTAATCGGTGACCATTGGTCCCCCATGATCCTCTTTTTCTTATGTTAACTGAGAGCTGAGTTGATGAGATAACCACCTGTCAAGTGACCTTGCAGGGCGATCTTATCCCTCCTGTAAACTATGGCAGATAAGCTCTAAAGTAATAGGTCTCATGGCCTAATAAAAGTCTAAAATTCAATATGAGAACTGCCAGGAGGTTTTAAACTGACTTGACTATGTTTATGTTGACTTTTTTGTTCAAACTAAAATACATACAAAATTGATGTATCATTGATCTTATTTTAACTCCCTGTTGCAATTTGATTTCAATGATAAGAATTCAAATCTTTGGCAGATTATCCATTTATCAATCTGTTATGTGCAGTCAGTTTTGCGTGCTATATATTTTTTTCATTTTCTTAATATTTTTTTTAATGTATTTCTGCACTGGCAAAATTTGCCATAACTTGTAAAATGCACTTTGAATCAAAATCAGCAAATGCTAACATGCTTTTTGAAAATAGTGCTAAGAAATGACATGCAATAACACACATATTATCATTCATACAAGCAGTGCATAGTTTTCGTTTCAATAAAATTGCAAATAATTTCAAGAAATTTACACTCCGTGCTGGAGGGGCCTTTAGTTCGATGTATTTTTAAGGTAAATAGATGCATTCATTTTGTGATGCAATATCTTTTATACATACATATATTGCTATACCAATAGTGGTAAGAGTAATTATATTATCTCTCAAACATAATAGTTATAATAACAATAATGATGATTATCAGAGGCTGTTTCTGTGTATATAGTGCTAGTCCCTTTCTAATATATAGTTTCAGCAAATTAAATACAGTAAGACCTATTTTTCCTTGTCCTGGCCTTTACGGTTTGGGCCTTGACTATAACTTCATAGACTACATTCATGACTATATCAAAATGTTACATAGCAACTTCAAGTTTTTGTTTTGAATAAAAAAAAAAATGTATTGGGGAAAGTTGAGTATTAGGGGAAACTTCCCCAATTTCAGGGCACCAGTAATGACTACAATACTATTATACAAATATGGAGAAAACATCAACCATTTGCAAATATCCTATTCATGCATTGTTGCTACAAATTTGAGCCCATTCTGGCATGTAAGTATGTTCCTGAAATTTTCCAATCATATGATTAACTGCGTTTTCCCTCATAGTTTTACTAACATCCCTGCTTCTATATTAGAGTGGTTTCAGAACTTCTGAAAAGCTCAACATTAAAAAAAACTTTAAATCCCTTTAAAGTAATTTCAAGGTATTTGCAAATGGTCGACACAATCTTTCGCTAGGAAATTAGATCATTTTCAATCGATCACAATGACAAAGGGAGTGTATAGGAAATCACAGTTACAAGGATAAAGAGTAAAATAGACTTTTAAAAGCATTAGAGATCTACTTGCAAGAACAGTGCTTGCATGTCATAGTCATTTGACGTCTTCTTTCTTAAAATGTAGTATGCTTGCGGTTTTGGGTTCAGTTTTGGCTTTTGTAAGACATCATACAAGTAAATTTTTAATTTAGAGACGGCAAAATTAATTCTCCATCTTATTCTGACCAAACTTTAAAAATTTGTAAGCAGCATACAGACAGTTCTTATAGAGATCTCTACTGCTTTTTGTTTTCTATACTTGTCAAAATCAATATTGAAATAAAATCACACACTCTAAAGTTGTTAAACATGTTATACAATCACAAATTATAAAATTACTGGTAAAAAATTAATAAACACCAAAATAAATGTTATATAGTTTTTTATAAGAAATAGGATTAAGTATGACGAGAAAGAAGATATTATACTCCGATTTAAACCCAGCAAATATCATTCCAGAAAAACGATACAAATATTGATATACATATATACAACAAGACTTACAATCCCCAAAATATGTGTTAATGAAGTTTACGAGCTTCCCAATAATTATATTTTAGCTATGAATTTTTGTTTTACAATAAATTATAAGACAATTTGCAAGAGTGTGATAATGGGAAGGAAGGGATATGGATTTATATACACAGTCAACATTAAATAAAGCTAAAATACTGCAAAAGCACATCTTCTGAACAGTAACTGCTTATTCTTTTAGTTGCTCATGTTTGTATATAAACAAAGATTCCATTATCCCATTTGTATTGTAAAATTGCACCCATTTCATATATCATTTAGAGGTATATTTTGTCCAGTCTACCAGTTTTTTTCCCCATTCACCTTAAGCCCCAAAGCATTGTAAATTAAAGCATTTTTAGAAAGGATTACATATAATTTTCAGTATTGAGAAAAAAATGGTGAATTATAGAGAATATTCAGAAGGGTAGGATAAAACTTGTTAATGATAGGAAATATATGAAATGGCCGAAAGCATCAAATATTTTAAGGATTTTAATATCACTGATTTTGCTACCAAATGTATCTGAAAAGACCTTTAATATAAATCATAATTTTAAAAATCTTGTGAATTTACAAAAATTTATGTGAAATCGGTTGAGGCTGCATGACTACATCAAACAGCTACAGCACCACATCTGTATATTCCCTAATAAATTCAGAATACACTTAAAATGTACAATGGCAAGAATATATCATATGTTGACATCAATACAATCTTAGAAGTTTTCTACAATAATAGAAAAAGGCATTCAGATAAATCTACACACAAGCATTGAAGCTCCATACAAATCTGATATACATACAAGTGCTTGTGCACAAATTACATGTACAATGAAAGAAAACCTAAGATGTTGCACAAATTTAGCTGATAAAGAAAACAAATTTACAGTTCAATCATAGAAAAATTGGATACGATTAAAGTTGATAGATAATAAATAAAGCTTATAAATTGATGAACTTTTATTTAAGTAGCTCATTTTTTGGGCTCCCAACACTTAAGAGCCTAGAGGGGCTTAAGAGTTGAATAGTCAAGTTTGATATTAATAGTAGATACCTACAGTTAAAAACTAAATTATTCATACCATTACAAAATTGTGTAATTTCTGTGAAGTATTTGAAAAAATGATTTGTCCCAATTTATGTTTCAAGAGAATGTAACATTCAAGATTACATCAAAAAGTATTTGATAAAGGCCCTAATTCAACCAGTCCACCTTTCATTCTTGACTTTCCAAAACACAAAAATATAAAATTTACAAAGGGGGTATGAATAACTTAACTGTAAACTGTATTAGTAACCATACTCAAAACCAACCCATGACTTGCCATGCACTCTGAATATGCACTGAGATTGTAACTCTTGGGGATTTTTTCTTCTATTCTTTTATTTGCTACTTCAAAAGAATTTTTTTGCAAATTTGCTGAGGCATTTCATTCTTTTCAACAACAAAATAAGCAGAGGATTGTTTGAAGTTTACTGGAGCTAGACAGGTTGCTCTATCAAGCATTTGTTTCATGAGGCAGCCCTCAAGTCATTGGTCACTGTTACGGGTAGATTTACGGGTAGATTTACAGATAGATTTACGGGCAGATTTACAGGTAGATTTACGGGTAGATTTACAGATAGATTTTACGGGTAGATTTACAGGCAGATTTACAGATAGATTTACGGGTAGATTGACAGATAGATTTAGGGGTAGATTTACGGGTAGATTTACAGGTAGATTTACTGACACATCTTCAGGCAGGTAGGTTTTGAACATATGGGACACTTAAAGAGAAGGTCGAGTTCTGGTCATGCGATTGCATTGTGAAAGAAACAGCATGGAATCGATCAGAAAAAGTTGATCATGTTGCATGTAAATAGTGGTGTGTACTGAAAGGTTCTGGAATCATCAAAATGATAAGAAATTTGGCTCAGTCTTGGTAAAAGTAACAAGCACTGTACACAGAAAGATTTATCTTGGACTACAAAAACAAGTGGCATAAAAATGTCTTTTTCTTTGATGTTCTTCCACACTTGCAAAATAACAATCAAAACGCGCACAAATTATGTTACACCTCTCCCCAGAACTCAACCTTCTCTTTAAGCCTCTACTGTACTCTGTTATCAATATCTACATTACACTCTACATTTCATTTCTTTGGAGAAATAAGGACATTAAAGATGAAGTTGAGTTCTGGTCATGCGATTGCATCGGAAAGAAACGGTGTGGAATCGACCAGAAAAGGTTGATCATCTAGCATATAAGAATTTGTGTGTATTGCACTATTGAATTCTGGAATCATCAAAATGATAAGAAATTTGGCCAAATCTTGGTAAAGTTAAAAACACTGAACACAGAAAGATGTATATGGGACTACATGA
The DNA here is from genome assembly GCF_000002235.5 of Strongylocentrotus purpuratus. Taxonomy (NCBI): domain Eukaryota; kingdom Metazoa; phylum Echinodermata; class Echinoidea; order Camarodonta; family Strongylocentrotidae; genus Strongylocentrotus; species Strongylocentrotus purpuratus. Next base: position 4,614,498 of record NW_022145602.1, on the reverse strand, counting down.
ACACGTGGCGTAAATATCCAACCCCCCGAGTTTTACGATGTTACATGACATATTTAGAATATGAAGGCATTTGAAGAGCCATGCTTTTCAGGAAACGTGTCTTATCTGATGTTCTTCCACACTTGCATAATAAGAATGATAACGCTCACAAATTATTTTTCACCTCTCCCCAGAACTCAACCTTCTCTTTAAGCCCCTTCTGTACTGTGTTAGCAATATCTACATTACACTCTACATTTCATTTGCTTGGGGCCATAAGGACATTAAAGGTATTGTGTTCCTTTTGCAGCCAACCTCAAATTCTGTAGAACTTTGCAGGAATAATGAATATATCACGTATGTCCTATCTGTGAAATTTAAGCGTTAGCAGTGTCCTAATATTCAAATTATGCAAGGAAACCCATTTACTTGCCAGACTTCACTGTCAGACACTATTGAGTGACTGACTGGCTTTTTTCTTCTTTGGTAATAACATACATAAAATGAGCTGTAAAGGGTACTTTAGCATTTGTCTACATTAATAACCCACTTCTTGTGATGGCCAAAATTAAGCATAAAACGTATGACCATTCGGTACAATGGTCTGAAAATCAAGACTATTACTTATTGGCTCTATAGCTCCTAAGTCGATTTGACAACTAATAGTCGTTATTTCCCCAATTGAAGACATTTTCAAGCCCCACCTTTTTTAGGGAAGTTCTAAATTAGTATCATCTTTCAAATGCCGTTGGGATTTAACCTTTTTATTTTTTTGGCTTGCAAATGGGACATAGTACCCTTAACAGACCTTGTAACTCCAAACAGATGATTCGATACACACACTTGTGCTTCATCCTACCATGAACAAAATAAGCGCTACTCCACCGACGAGGCGGGGGAATCGCACTTTCAGGGGAACAAACGGCTCCTCTCGCTACAGGGGTCAAGGGTTATGGTAGGGGTCAAGGGTTACAGCAGAGGTCAGGGGGTATAGGTTAGCCAGAGGGGACAATGAGGGGGCGTGTTTGTTACCCATGCAAATCCAGAAGAGGTGTTAGTTGAAACGAGAGAGAAAATTGTTTGGGTGTTACCAGAAGTTTGGATATCATGCACATGCATCAGGATGTTGGTTAGAGGTCACCGGGTTGCCCAAGGTTAGAGGTCATCCACAGGTCGAAGGTCATCCAGGATCCAAGTGTTTTAGTTGCCACATGCATGGATGGTTTATGAGGCATGTATCAATGGCATGGAAAACACACATTGGACATGTCATGGAGGTTTGTGATAACATGAGAGTCACAACGCATGTGAAATGAACGAAAACAAATCCCAATTTTGATATTTAATAACAAGCATTTTTTATTTCAAAGTTAAGTTGTTGGCATTGAATTTATATGAAAATTTCAATGATTTTTGTAATAAATATGGAATAAATATTTTGATAAATGTATACATGAAGATTTAGTTCCATGAATTTTGCAAAATGTTTATATTTGCAAGAAATCATTTTCAAGGGATATAATAATATTTATTATTTTTGTTAATATTTTATGCCATGTTTAGGAAGAAAAAGAATATAACAATTCAGAAGGAAAGTTTGCCCGAATCCATTAGGATGAAAATATAAGGAATTGATACAAGGACAGTACAATTAGACATTAATGAAATGTCATGTATTTGACAGAAATGCATCACAAGAGACAAAGGTGTAATGTCACAAGGTGAGTGAATTTGGAAGGAAAAGAGAGAAAAACCAAAAGGTTAGCTTCAAAAACACCAAGAGATTGAACCCCTAGAGCAAACCCATTCACAATGAGAACGAAAGGGCATTAATAGAGTCATCAGCTAAAAGGAAAAGTCAGTGAAAGTTGGTGAAAATTTCAATATCCTTGGTTAAAATAACGGTTAAACACATGCAGAAGATGAAAATGAGAATTGGAAATAAAAAGAAAAAGTGAAAGTTCATAGGGTGTAAAACTTGGGCGTGGGCAGTCGAAGGGTGTACCAGTGGAAAGAGGTAGACGGTACATGCATATCATTAGACAATAGTCAGTTAGTAGAGAAGATAAGCCATACATACAGAGTTAAAACTTGTTCAAGTAATGAAATACACCAATCAGATAACAAGATGCATGTATAGTTGTGTAAAAGTTTATTAAGGTGAGTACAAAGCCATACATGAGGATGATACAAGCAAGGAGACGAGCTTTGTGTGGAGGTTAGTCGAGAAGAAGTTACACTTTAGGTTTCGAGGCGACACACTTGAACACACACAAAAACAGGTGGTAAAGAAGAAGGTGCTGCTATGTCGGGGAGCACCAGCTTATAATCTCTCACCATGAATGCAATTGTAAGAACGGACGTCGAAAATCGAGGGAAGCGCTTGGAGAACTTCATGTACTTCTCGGGAAGCTAAACAGAATCGTCAAACGCACAACAATAGAAAAACACATGCATACAGGTTATGTTTTGTACTATCATGATGCTATCTAGAGATTTTGTCCCATAATGCAACGGAGTATCGTTACAAAGGAAAAGCACTGAATTGGCTTTTGGGGGATTTTTTTTTCTCGTCTTGATTTGTTGTCAAGTCTCACCATGAAGAAAATGGATGCAATAGATGCCGAGAATCTCGGGAACTTTCTCGAGAACTTCATGTAAGGCTCGGTCAGCTGAGGGCGCCAAATATCAATTCACACGTCATGCAGTCAATCAGCGTATGTTAAAAAAAGTGTGATAGAATCGAGAAAACGTGAGCATGAGCCATGAATACATTAGACAAAATTATGAATAAACATAGAGGACAATCACTATGTATGAATATTCATGAGTACAGTATGACTGTTCACCAATGGGTGGCAGCGGTGGGATAGTTCATGAATATTAAAAATGAATTCATGAATAGACATGTTTTCATACAATGACATTGACAATGTATGAATATTCATGATTCTCCTCGAAAACCTGTTAGACAAGCAATGCATTGTAATCGATAAACACACAAACGATCAAGATTACAAAACAAGAACAAAATGAATATTCATGATCTTGGTGTCTAGGATATCTGTACATGGTCCAATCAGATCATCAGGTTCATGTTTCATGTTCTCCAAGCGACTTAAAAGTGTGATATAAAATGCACAAACCATGATTAGTTAATAATTCATCAACAAGATCATGGCATATTCCACTCGGGGTTGCAAAATGCTGTTGCCTGCAAAAGAAAAGTACAAATAGTTAGTCATGCCAAAATGGGGATGCTTTCTAGTAATATTTAAAATCTTTAAAAAATTGAAGCAAATAATAAGAACAAATAGATTATTGTCATACTATTCTGATTTCAATGAAATTTTGTGCCATTTTAACAATTTCCCACAATGGATTGTTGTGTCTTTACTGAAAAGCAGTAATTCTTTATTTTGTGACACTTGAAAACACTCGAAAATAATACATTTTGCTTTTGATAATCCCCCCAAAACTTGGAACTCAAACTTCCTTTAGTTATTCTTTAGCATTCACACATGGAACTGGCAAGGGGTAATCAGGGTTTTTGAGCACATCAAGACATGTCCAAAGTCCAAAGACTTGGGGTGATCTCAACGCTTCTCACCAGGAAGAAAACGGACATCACAGAAGCCCAGAGGCGTGGGACCTTCTTCCTAGGCTTGATGTACGACTCACGGACCTCAAGGTCAAAGGTTAAAGGTTAAGGTGGAAACAAAATGAGTTCAGATATGACTGTGTAATGTTGAATGTCGGGTGGTTTTGAATGTTTGAAATGGATAAATGGCGCCATACAAGTGCTGTGGATCATCATCATCATCATTTCAATCAAGGACGCAGGTTCGAAACTGAGACACATCTTTCGGATGGTGACGTTTAAGGTCGGGCCCCAGACATAATGATATGTGATTGATACACGTCTGTAAAAACCCAATTACACACACACACACATCATCATCATCATCATGTTATGTGAAGAATACAAGTTCACCAAGGATGGAGAGAACTGGTTTAAAGAAGAGAGCCATGTTCTGTTCTGGCAGTTCCATCTCCAAACATCCCAAGATTCTGAAAATAACATTCAACTTTAGCAAACAAGGAAGAGACCCACAAGAGGAGAAGTTGAAGCCGGCCGTCTAGAGGATGTTGAAGGTCCATATGACTTCAGGGACCCGTTTCACAAAGCCTTTTTTCAATGACAAATGACAAAAATCAGTGACAAATCTGCTGATGACCAATCAGAAGCAAGGATTTCAGTAGCTTATAACAAAAACTGTCATTTGTCACTGGTGACAAGTTATGTGAAACGCCACCGTTCTCCATCTCAGCAAGGTCGTCTTGACCAAGGACCATCAGGACTATTGACTAGACATTGTAAAGGAATTGAATGGTTAGATGTTGATCCAACTGGTATATTCTTCAAGATGTAAGCCTCCCTTTACACTCCTACTGCCTTGAAACACAAATCATAAACTGTAAGGGAAACAACTGCAGGATAACTGGAAGAAATGCCCACAAAATAAAAACACATTCAGGTATTTTGAAACAAAGCAAAGTAAAGAAAAACTTAATTGTATAATTTTTGTCCATCATATGCATTTGAAAAACTTGAATGCAAAACAGTAGCCTCATATACTTTCGATTATTCTGATTATTTTCACAATATTTGCTAATAAACTTCTGATACTATCTTAGTTTCTTTCTTATAACTGAGAATCATTTGACACAATTAGGAATGCACTTCAATTTACATCAAATCAATGAATGGCCTTTGTTTTTTGCATAAAAACTCTTCAGATACACATCCAAACAGCTCATAAAAATATATGAACATATAACCCCATACATAATTGTTTTGGTTTCCTTGAACAAATGTATTTTGGGATGAGCTTGGGCACAAATATCTTTGGTAACCCCTCAAAATAAAATTGCAAATGCTTATATCACTTCATTGAGAACGACCCAATAATTTGTTTTTTTTTTGTTAATATGTCTTTGTGCACACGTCTCCGGGACTGTCCAAATGTTATTTACATTCCAGTTTGTGACTGGCACAGTATATTGTCCAATTAAGAATTAGGAATGTGCGTCCAGTTTCCAGATTTCATAACTAGTCCCACGTTTCAATGCTTTTATTAGGGAGTGGTGTTTCCATCACCTCCTTGAGGTCTGTTCCCAAAACACATTTAAGGCATTGTCAAGGATTTAAACACATGGTTTGAATGACTTACGTTGGTGATGGGACTGACTCTCCTGTCTGGGGCCTTGGCCTCGAACTCAGGACGAATGTTCTCCTAAAAGTGTCAAGAAAGAGAAAATGAGAGATCATTCATGTCATTATTACATATGTATTTGGCGACGCTCTGTCTAGTCAATTTGAAATTTCAATTTTTTTATGTTTCCAACAAAATATTACAATCAATTATAATCATATTGGAAGTGAATGCTAAGTCACTATGAACATGACTATTATCTTGCCATTAATTTGAAATGGGTCTTAAGACTGCAAAACAAAGGTCATGGGGGCATAATTCATAAAACTTAATCATTCCATGAGTAAATTTTCGAGAGAAATTGGGAAATGAGGAATACAAACATGTAATAGTATATTTGTAAAGCGCTTAGAGACATTTGTATTAAGCGCTATATAAAAATTAAATATTATTATTATTATTATTATTATTATTATTATTAATAAGAAGAACTTGAAAAAAGAGAGATGGTGTTCAAAGATCGCTAAAAGAACTTAGCTACAATTAAGACCAAGGAAACTATCTAATGCATTTACATAATCTAGAAGTATTTGGGGGAGAAATTAAGAAATACAGTCAACTTGTCTAAAGCGACCGCCCAAGGGAAACACAAAAAGTGGTCTTTATAGACAGGTTCCTTTTAATAGTACATGTTTCAATGAGAAACCATTTTCAAGGGAAACAAAAAATGTGGTCCTTGTAGACAGGTGGTCTTTAATAATAATAATAATAATATGTCTTGTTTACACAGGGTAGCCTCATCAGTATTTATACTGTTCTCCCTGAGGGCCCTGCAATCATATTTGTCTTTGTAGTCAGGTGGTCACTAAAGCAGGTTTGACTGTATATCAAACCTAAGAATAAATGACGAGGATAAAAGGAGCCGAAATGAGGAAAGATGAAAGCATACCTCCTGTTCTTCAAAGCCAAACAAGTCCCAGTCGTAGTCAATCGTGTTCTGCCTTCTTTTCCAGAATTCGCAGAACATGGTGGCTAGAAAAAAAAAGGAAGAAATAGATTTAAACAATATTCCTTATTAAACAGAGAACAACAAATCGTTTTTTAATTGCATAATTAATGAGATGAATCATGACTTACACCCCCCCCCCCCCCATGTTATAGCATTACAGTGTTAGGGTATTACAGAGCACAGATTTCACTATTCTTGTGGAACTCTCCTTTTCTATGCTAATCAACAACAATAGCACAACAAATTTAACAGTGTGGCTAGACTAATGTTTTTAAAACACTAGAACAAAAAAAATTGCCATTTTTGAAAAATGCCAATTATTCAATAGTTACATTGTTATTTTGATGTAATCACTGGATACAGACTTTCACATGAGGCCCGACCTACTTGTCTCGTCTCCAAATACTTTCATTCATGTACATGTTTGTATTTTTTTTCATCAGCTCTTGTTCTACTTGTGTTCTCCGCTTATGTTATTCTCATGTTATATATTGATATCACTTTGTAACTTTTATATGTGTGTTTACCTTTGTATATTTCTAAAGAAAGTATTGAATAAATAAAATTGTACTTGAACTCAAAGCCCGACTACACTAGTTTGGCCATGGGGAATGAGACCTCCCTGCAAGGTCACTGGAAGGTGGTTATCTCATCAGCTCTCAATTAACATAAGAAAAAGAGGATCATGAGGGGACCAACAGGCACCCATTAGGCATGGTTTGCTATATAGAGGGCGCAAGTAGCTATAAGAAGTGCGGTGGGGATTTAATGGAAAATAAAATGTGAAGGGACTTACCCCAGAGGGACATGAAGCAGGCAAAGAAGACGGTCGCTTCATTATCAAACAGGTACGTCAACTGTGAAGAGTAATAATGGTAATATATATTTATATGGCTCTGAATCCACCTGAAATCAAATTCTCAAGGCACACTTTTGAAACAAAAATAGAGATCACTTAAACGCATCTGAAGAAGGAGGAGAAGAAAAAGAAGAAGAGGAAGAGGAAGAGGAAGAGGAAGAGGAAGAGGAAGAGGGAGAGGGAGAGGGAGAGGGAGAGGGAGAGGGAGAGGGAGAGGGAGAGGGAGAGGGAGAGGGAGAGGGAGAGGGAGAGGGAGAGGAAGAGGAAGAGGAAGAGGAAGAGGAAGAGGAAGAGGAAGAGGAAGAGGAAGAGGAAGAGGAAGAGGAAGAGGAAGAAGAAGAAGAAGAGGAAGAGGAAGAGAAAGAAAAGGAAGAAGAAGAGGAAGAGAAAAAAAAGGAAGAAGAAGAAGAAGAAGAAGAAGAAGAGGAAGAGGAAGAGAAATTAAAGGAAGAAGATGAAGAAGAAGAAGAAGAAGAAGAAAAAGATGAAGAAGAAAAAGAAGAAGAAAAAGAAGAAGAGGAGGAAGAAAAAGAAGAAGAGGAAGAAGAAGATTTGAGGGAAACAAGGGTCTCACCTTCGAGTAGAAACAACTGTCAGATAGCGTCCAGTACGGGCATCGTCGGTCACACAGAGGACACATGATGATATCGGTTCCGTCGCAGATCTCTTGCCTAAAAACAATAAAATCAAAACAAAATTGATTAACAAAGTGCTTCTTCCTGGCGATAACATCATTGAATGCAAGTATTATCCTTGCTTTAAAGATGCTACACATAGTACACATTGTATACAAGAAAACTTCATAGAATATGGGACAGAGAGTTGTGGCATTCCATGGCCACCAACGTCTCAGAACATGGCACGAAAGGAAGAAGAAGACACATTGACTTGATAAGGAGCTTTAAGTATTCATAGAATTAGTTCACACAAGGTATTCATTTACTTTACCTGGGTGGAGAGTGGCAAATGTAGATTGCCAAAAGATGTCATAGCAGGGATTTGAACCCTACACTATGTGGTCAATAGTCCAGCAATTCAGCCATTTAGACCACATTACTTCTACAACACTACTGCATGACAAGGAAAGTGATGGAAACAGAAAAAGGACAGAGATGCACATGGTTCAAAAGAAGAAGAAGAATGAGAATTAAAAAAAAAGGAGGAGGAGAAGAAGAATGAGGAGAAGAAGGAAGAAGAAGACAAATACAATAAAGAGGAAAATAGAAGAAGGAGAAGAAGAAGGAGGAGATGAAAGAGAAGAAAAAGAAGAAGAAGAAGAAGAAGAAAAAGAAGAAGACAAAAAAGAGGGAGAAGAAGAAGAAGCAGAAGGAAGAGGAGGTGAAAGAGAAGAAAAAGAAAAAGAAAAAGAAGAAAAAGAAAAAGAAGAAGAAGAAGAAGATGAAAAAGAAAAGAATCCTCCCCTCCCCCCCCCCCCAACAAAAAAAAAAAGCAGGATAAGTAAGTAAAACAAATCAAGTTTTTAACTTACACAACCACACTGCTGGGTAGAGAGATACATCCATAGAGAAAGACAATCAGACCTACAAAGCCTGCCCATGTCAGCATCTCAGTGTAGAATCCCAGCCAACAGAAGTAGATACCAATCTTCTCACCAAAGTAGCGCCTGTGAACAGAAGCAGATAGAATAGTTATACAGTGAAACCTGTCTTTAAAGACCACCCAAGAGAGACAAGAATAGTGGTCTTTATAGGCAGGTGGTCTTTATGTACAGGTTCCTTTAGTACATGTTTCAATGATAAACCATTTTCAAAGGAAACAAAAAACGTGGTCTCTGTATACAGGTGTTCTTTCTATGGTGGTCACTAAAGCAGGAATATATATATAGCAGGTATGAATAAGAAGTACGGTAGATAAAAGTGCCTGATATATACGTGAATAAAATATATAGACAGTGATTTTTCAACTGGCTGTAAGAATCAGCTTTCTTCTTCAAATAGCAAATCCTGTTCTTGATTTGATTAACTACCATATTCAGATAATGATTGAAAGATAGAAAAATATGATTGAGCAACTTATGCTATGTGAAAAATTTCAGACACTTGAAAGGGATGAAAGTTGTCTACCACATTAGAATATCATGATCAATATCGTGAATAACATGATTCCAACATACTGTTTCATTTCAATTGCTAATGCTAGTCAGGTATCCATCTTTGACTATAGACTAACACAAAATCATGTACCTAACCCTAAACCTAATAAAAAACTACAACCGAAGACTTACATTAACACTACATCTTGAGATATAAATAAAATTGAAAGCAAACATCAGGGCCCCATTTCACCAAACTTGTCATCAGTGACAATTGATAGTTTCTGTTATAAGCTACTGAAATCCTTGCTCCTGATTGGATATCAGCGGATTTGTCACTGAATTTTGTCATTTGTCATTGAAAAAAGGCTTTGTGAAACCAATAAGTGGCAGCGGTGGGATAGTCTATAATAATAATACGCTAAGGCTCCGCGGGGGGGCATGACGTCTCCGCCAGCCTTTGTATTCTATTGTTTTTTAATGAGATCGCCGACCCAAGTTGGTGCGGCTATCTCCTCCTGAACCCTGCCCTCGGGGTACCCGTGCCCGGTGCCATCGTCCGCGGGAGAGTCTACTCTGTGGAATTGGCTATACTCCGCCCGAGGTCCTCCTCCGTGTCGACGTCCAGGGCGAAAACAGACGCGAAATGCATAATGCAAGATATGCGTGACGACAGAGATACCTAATGGATATTCCACATGACATCCGTAGACACACGACCGATGACTATCCACTCACATTAAGTTGCGTATTAAATGCACGATGGACAGGGTCGGGATTACCCGAGTAAAGCATCTTTCTATAGGATATCCTTTGTAGTAGCGCTGCACAAGCAACAGATCGAGATACACACGAAGCTTCCCGTCCACGTCCAAACTTAGAGACCTATTTCCATCATTATTGCCGCGATTTTTATATAGTTTTCGTGAATGGAGGTATGAAATCAAAGCTTATTTTGTGATTATGACGGTTAATGTATACTACATTTTGATTATCACTTTCTAAAGGAAAGTTTTCACAAGAAAACCATTGGACTGACAGTTGCAGTCGCAAGCTGCCTTCAGTCCTCACACACAGTACACACAGTGCAGTGTAACACCGGCACCGCGCACCGCAGGCTTCCGAGGCCTGCGGCGTCTGTGTTCGAGCTTCATGGAGTTACGCTGGAGTGTGTGCGAGTTCGATCAGCTGAGCTGAGCTCGAGTCGAAGAGATTTGACACTTTGAAATTGTTATCTGTAATTGGTTTGCATCACGATTTCAATATAGTTTCGTGAATAGATTTACGAAACCTGAGCTAAGAATTAGTAAAAGTAGATCTATTACTAATGTCTACGTTTTTAAACGACTGTCTGATTTTTCTTGTGAAAATTTTACTTTGAAAAATGATTATCGAAATTCATGGTCAGAAATAATCACAATCTAGATCTATTAATTATGTTACAGTTCTTGCATCAAAGCAATGCATGAAAACTTAGTTATTGAACTAGAAAAATGTTGTTTTTTCAAATAGGCAATTAGACCTATGAAGTATTAAGCCTGAAACCTTCGCCTACTAAACAAATCTCAACAAAGTGTAGGCCTATCCTTTTATGAATTAATGAAAAAGTAGCCCCAGAAAAAAGAGCCCCCGAAAGTTGAAAAAGTAGCCCCCGAAAATTTCCCAAAAATTTGAAATGGAGCCCCCGAAATGAAAAAACTCAATTTTTTGCCTGCGCCCCCCCCTCTAGAATCCCGCGGATTTCCGCGGGTCCTGAGTTGAGTGTATATATAATATAGGCGTGGGGTCCACGGGTTTCAAGGGGCCATAAACCCCCAAAAGCTCGGGGGTTACGTTCTTCAAAGTTGGGGGGGGGGGGGAGAGATCAGATCACGGCGAGTTGAGTGTATATACAATATAGGTGTGGGGTCCACGGGTTTCAAGGGGCCATAAACCCCCGAAAGCTTGGGGGGTTTAGGCGTTTAATTAGGGTCAGATGAGCATATTTTTAATACTTTATTTGTGACACTTGCGGGTCACTAATTGGCGTGGGGTCAATACGTAGAGTTGCGTAGTGTTGCGTACCAACTACGCTGGCCTACATTACTATATGCTGAGGGACGGAAAGAGGTACGCAAGATGAACGAAAACAATTCAACATGTTTAATTTTTTTCGCGTAGTTTCGGCGTAGAAACTTGACGCAGAAAGTACGCCTTTTTACGCAACACTACGCTACTTGACTACGCAACAGTACGCTACCCTACGCCAGATCGTCAAAGCAGTAAAAGCTTTCTACACAGTAAGCAACCATAAGCAAACCTGTACGCCAGCCTACGCATAACCTACGCAGGGACTATTTTCCCATTAATACGCAGCCTAATTTCTGCGTAGTCGGTATGCCACACTACGGAACTCTACGCAGTTCCAGTGGCTTATAGAATAACTACAGGTTTATATAAGGCCAAATTAAAAAAAAAACATGTTTAGCGTCCTGTTTTTTCAAAAAATGGGAAGGAGGAGGCCCTTTTTTTTTTTTTTTCTTTCAAAATGGCCTCTCCGTACATTTTCCCTGACACTCTGGCTATTTTTCAAGATGGCGGCCGACAATTTTTTTTTTTCTTTTTTAAAATCAGAAATACATTTTAGCAGTGCTTTTCATGTTTTTTTTCTTTCAAAAAATAAAAAAATAAAAATTTAAAAAAAATTAAAAAATAAATAAAAATAAGAGGCGGCCCCCAAAAAAGGAAGCAGGCGGGGACGCTGTTTTTTTTTCTTTCAAAAAAAAAAAAAAAAAATTAAAAAAAATAGGAGGCGGCCCCCAAAAAGGAAGCAGGCGGGGACGCTGTTTTTTTTTTTTCTTTCAAAAAAAAAAAAAAAAAAAAATTCAAAAAAAATTCAAAAAAATTTCAAAAAAAAAAAAATAGGAGGCGGCCCCCAAAAAGGAAGCGGGCGGGGACGCTAAACATGTATATTTTTATAATGGCCTGAATGGCAAATAAAGTTCTTGGTGGTTTTAATTTAGGCAGTCTCTATATATCTATTTACACCCCCCGCCCCCCTCTAGAATCCCGCGGATTTCCGCGGGTCCTGCTAGTCTATAATAATAATACGCTAAGGCTCCGCGGGGGGCGCGACGTCTCGGCGAGCCTTTGTATTCTATTGTTTTTTAATGAGATCGCCGACCGAAGTTGGTGCGGCTATCTCCTCCCGAACCCTCCCCTCGGGGTACCCGTGCCCTGTGCCATCGTCCGCGGGAGAGTCTACTCTGTGGAATTGGCTATACTCCGCCCGAGGTCCTCCTCCGTGTCGACGTCCAGGGCGAAAACAGACGCGATATGCATAATGCAGGATATGCGTGACGACAGAGATACCTCATGGATATTCAACATTGCATCCGTAGACACACGACCGACGACTATCCACTCACATTAAGTTGCGTATTAAATGCACGACGCACAGGGTCGGGCTTACCCGAGTAAAGCATCTTTCTATAGGATATCCTTTGTATAGTAGCTGCACAAGCCACAGAGATACACACGAAGCTTCCCGTCCACGTCTAAACTTAGGGACCTATTTCCATCATTATTGCCGCGATTTTTATATAGTTTTCATGAATGGAGGTATGAAATGAAAGCTTATTTTGTGATTATTACGGCCATGCTACTAAATTTTGATTATCATTTTCTAAAGGAAAGTTTTCACAAGAAAACCATTGGACTGACAATTCAGTCGCAAGCTGCCTTCAGTCAGTGCAGTGCTGCTGTGCAGTGTGTGTGAGCTGCAGTTAACTCCAGCAAGCTCCAACACCGGCTCCGCGCACCGCAGGCGTCCGAGGCCTGCGGCGCCGGTGTTCGAGCTTTCTGGAGTTACACTGTGTGTGTGTGTGTGAGTTCAGCTGAGCTGAGCTCGAGTCGAAGAGATTTGACACTTTGAAATTGTTATCTGTTGGTTTGCATCATTATTGCCGCGATTTCAATATAGTTTCGTGAATAGATTTACGAAACCTGATCTTAGAATTAGTAAAAGTATTACTAATGTCTACGTTTTTAAACGACTGTCTGATTTTCTTGTGAAAATTTTACTTTGAAAAATGATTATCGAAATTCATGGTCAGAAATAATCACAATCTAGGGTCTATTAATTATGTTACAGTTCTTGCATCAAATCAATGCATGAAAACTTAGTTATTGAACTAGAAAAATGTTGTTTTTTTTTTAAATAGGCAATTAGACCTATGAGTATATGAAGTATTAAGCCTGAAACCTTCGCCTACTAAACAAATCTCAACAAAGTGTGGGCCTATCCTTTTATGAATTAATGAAAAAGTAGCCCCAGAAAAAAGAGCCCCCGAAAGTTGAAAAAGTAGCCCCCGAAAATTTCCCAAAAATTTGAAATGGAGCCCCCGAAATGAAAAAACTTAATTTTTTGCCTGCGCCCCCCCCCCCTCTAGAATTCCGCGGATTTCCGCGGGTCCTGAGTTGAGAGTATATATAATATAGGCGTGGGGTCCACGGGTTTCAAGGGGCCATAAACCCCCAAAAGCTCGGGGGTTACGTTCTTCAAAGTTGGGGGGGGGAGGGGAGATCAGATCACGGCGAGTTGAGTGTATATACAATATAGGCGTGGGGTCCACGGGTTTCAAGGGGCCATAAACCCCTGAAAGCTTGGGGAGTTTAGGCGTTTAATTAGGGTCAGATGAGCATATTTTTAATACTTTATTTGTGACACTTGCGGGTCACTAATTGGCGTGGGGTCACTACGTAGAGTTGCGTAGTGTTGCGTACCAACTACGCTGGCCTACATTACTATATGCTGAGGGACGGAAAGAGGTACGCAAGATGAACGAAAACAATTCAACATGTTTAATTTTTTTCGCGTAGTTTCGGCGTAGAAACTTGACGCAGAAAGTACGCCTTTTTACGCAACACTACGCTACTTGACTACGCAACAGTACGCTACCCTACGCCAGATCGTCAAAGCAGTAAAAGCTTTCTACACAGTAAGGAACCATAAGCAAACCTGTACGCCAGCCTACGCATAACCTACGCAGGGACTATTTTCCCATTAATACGCAGCCTAATTTCTGCGTAGTCGGTACGCCACACTACGGAACTCTACGCAGTTCCAGTGGCTTATAGAATAACTACAGGTACAGTTGGATCGTTTTTTTTTTTTATATAAGGCCAAATTAAAAAAAAAACATGTTTAGCGTCCTGTTTTTTCGAAAAATGGGAAGGAGGAGGCCCTTTTTTTTTTTTTTTTTTTTTTCAAAATGGCCGCTCCGTACATTTTCCCTGACACTCTGGCTATTTTTCAAGATGGCGGCCGACAATTTTTTTTTTTCTTTTTTAAAATCAGAAATACATTTTAGCAGTGCTTTTCATGTTTTTTTTCTTTCAAAAAATAAAAAAATAAAAATGAAAAAAAATTTTTTTTAAAAATATAATAGGAGGCGGCCCCCCAAAAGGAAGCAGGCGGGGACGCTGTTTTTTTTTCTTTCAAAAAAAAAAAAAAAGAAAAAAAAAAATATTAAACAATTCCAAAAAAAATTTAAATTTTTTTAAAAAAAATAAAAAAATAAAAAAAAAATAAAAAAAAATAGGAGGCGGCCCCCAAAAAGGAAGCAGGCGGGGACGCTGTTTTTTTTTCTTTCAAAAAAAAAAACAAAAATTCAAAAAAAATTCAAAAAAATTTCTAAAAAAAAAATAGGAGGCGGCCCCCAAAAAGGAAGCGGGCGGGGACGCTAAACATGTATATTTTTATAATGGCCTGAATGGCAAATAAATTTCTTGGTGGTTTTAATTTTGGCAGTCTCTATATGTCTTTTTACACCCCCCGCCCCCCTCTAGAATCCCGCGGATTTCCGCGGGTCCTGCTAGTTCATAAATATTACATCAGGACCCTTTTTCACAAAACTTGTCATCAATGACAAATGACAGTTTTTGTTATAAGCTACTGAAATCCTTGCTTCTGATTGGATATCAGCGGATTTGTCACTGATTTTTGTCATTTGTCGTTGAAAAAAGGCTTTGTGAAACCAATGGGTGGCAGCGGTGGGATAGTTCATAAATATTACGTCAGGACCCTTTTTCACAAAACTTGTCATCAGTGACAAATGACAGTTTAGCTACTGAAATCCTTGCTTCTGATTGGATATCAGCGGATTTGTCACTAATCTTTGTCATTTGTCATTGAAAAAAGGCTTTGTGAAACCAATGGGTGGCAGCGGTGGGATAGTTCATGAATATTACAAATGAACTTATGAAACGGTCCCCAGACAACCAAAGAAGACATCAAGTGCTGTGGATCATCATCATCATCATCAACTCTACATCTTTAGATAAATAAATTTGAAAGCAAACATCAGACGACCAAAGAAGGCATTAGTTTTATCCTCACCTGATCAGATCGAGGGGTTGCTTCTTGTACCATCTTCCTGGCCTTGCCCACTCTTCGTACAGCAGCTACAGAATTCAAGAGAACGGGAAAACAATGTCAAAACAATCTAGCATTATCATGTAGAGGTGTCGTGGTCCAGTGGATATGTCACTAGACTGTGGATTAAAGAGGTTCATGGTTCGAGTCCAACTGCAGCACTAATGTCCTTTGGCAAGATATTAATCATAAGTACAAGTTCACCCTCATTCCATTGGAATTTGTGTTAAACTTTATATACATTTTTCAATGGGATGTCGGTGAACTTGTTCTTATGACTGTCTCGTGAAACGCTGCCCTGGCCTCTCACACTGAGCTGTTGCTGTATTACAACATACACTGTACATGTACATTCCTGTACGTACCATGGTTATGTCATGCATAAATACAGTCCATAACTCACCAACTCTTAGATACAAATGCAGTTAGAGTAATTAATCCTGTTACAAAAAGTTATTACTTTACAATGGAACCTGGTAGCAACAATTATTCCCAAATGGGATTCCCTCTACATACAGTTATTAACTAAATTATTCATACCCCTTGTAAATTTGACGTTTTCCTGTTGTTTTTTTATATCTAAAAAATGAACGGTGGACTGTTTAAATTAGGGCTTTTCTTGAATACTTTGATATGTAACCTTTAATATGTCACATTCTTAAGAAACATAAATAAGGAAAATCAATTTTTCACATACTTTAAATAAATGACAAAACTTGGTAAGGGTATGAATAATTAGTTGTTAACTGTATTCAGTATGTGCCTTACAAACTATGAACATGACGGACAAAGAAAGCGGACAAAATATACAGTTCCTCATTCTACCCTCAACAATTGCTGTGGTAGACAAAGGAACATCCCTTCACTGCTATTATGTAAACATGTGTAGAACAGGTGAATATGCATGTGACATCTGTTCTACACATTTTTAAATAATAGCAGTGAAGGGATGTTCCTTTGTCTACCACAGCATTTGTTGAGGGTAGAATGAGGAACTGTATATTGTGTCCGCTTTCTGTGTCCGTCATGTTCATAGTGACAGTAAAGCACAATTTGATTTCTAAAAGAAAGTTGTCAAGTTTCATATATTCAGTCGTGACATCAAGCAGTCTTCATGTACTAGCCCTGTGTCTCTTCAAAAGGGAGCAGAAAGTGAACCAACTTTTGTATGCAGGGTTGAACAGGAAACAGAGCAAATGGTCCTGTTACACAATATGATGGACTAGATTTTCTTGCGAAAATACGACCATGTCCCTAAATGTAGAAGCCAGTGCAGCGGCTTGTGTAAAGTTGAAAACCAATACTCTGAAATTTCTATTCTCATCGATGAAGGAAGATTATTCCATAGCTTTTCCCTGGTACATACTTTTAAGTGTTGACTACCATTTTGGGGTAAAGTTTTTTTCTCCACGAAAATGGTATCTCATGTACGCATAGTTCACTTTAAAAGTACACCCCTTGGCACTTTTCTTCCGAATACTGCGCCCTATCTAAAGATCATTCACGGGAAGTTGCCATTACTCGGGGGGAAAACTTTCTGAAAAGGTTAAATATATACTTTGCAAGTATCTAAGGTAGACTCCATGATTCAGAGGGCCAGTCTTATAAGGTATGACAGAAAGATGGATATTCATGGACCAACTTCTACTATTACTGTATATAGTGTGGTACGGTATGTCACTGAAACAGCTCCCGTAGGACTTGTGTGCCAATTTTATTTTTTGTGTGTGCATTTTTGGATTCATTGGGGTCCAAGCTATCAGAAAATGATGAGGTTCAAATTTTCCTGAAGACACCAAATTGCCCTATTGCCCTTTATATAAGTCATTTTGGCGCCCAATATGGACCCCCAGGAAATGAAGGAGGGGTCTGAAAATTTGGGAAAAAAAAAAAAAAAAATTGGCACAAAAAATCCTATGGGATTACATACCATACCGCACTAATAGTACCGGTAACTCATTCGGATATGAGTGCAATTTTTACAGCCATTGACATGCTATCAGGGTATGAGGACTGCATCCAGAAGCGCATAGAACATGCAGGAGAGCTCAGAAAATGGTAGTTTTATCCATTCCAAAGAGACAGCTGTAAGAATGCTGATATTGGAAATAAATCTTTGTATTTGGGTGGGCTATACACCTGTACATGGTTCCCCAGTGTATCAAAAGTGTATATATATAATATCATCATGAGCCCCATTTTTTTCTCTTTTTGTAACATTTAATACAGAGGAAAGAGTTCATGCTAAATGCATTATTTATATCTGAAATTCCATCATTGTAGATGTTTTGCATGCTAACATAATCAATGTATTCAACTACTGTGACTACTACAATGACTATTTCTACTACTACTGCTGCTACTGCTACTACTACTATTTCTACTACTACTACTTCTACTACTTCTACTACTACGTTTACTACTACTTATATTACTACTACTACTTCAACTACTGCTACTACTACTACTACTACTAATACCACTTCCACTACTACTACATCTACTATCACATGCAATATGACTACTTCTGTCATAAATGTAGAATCCAATAACTGCTGTTGATACATAGAAATAGTGAAAAATATTACTGCAGTATTGATACTTGTACATGCAGTCCCATTGATCTTTATTTTCATTACAAGATACAATAATGAAAATTGGACATGAATAAGTATGGAGTCACATAATTGACTGCTGTGGTATGTACATGTACATCAATTTACAAATGTAATGTAGGTAGTTAGTTTCTACATGTAGGTGTACATGTATGTAGAATGTCAATGAACAATGTCAGATCAAGTTTGGGTGAATAAAGAACATGAATATGATCTCTTTCAGTGTGTTACGGCCAATATGAATTGAATGGTCTGGTGTTAAACCTAATAGAGCTATAAATCATTATCTTTTACGACTAAAAGTACATTACATCCTTTGGTTCCAACAAACCTAGTTGTGGTATGTACATTCGTGTGCATGTACATTCGTGTGCATGTGTTGGTAATTAATTTCTAGGTGTAAGAGTGAAAGTACCGCCTCGAATCAAAGAGACTAGGTACAATGAACATTAAAATGATCCATTCCAGGATGTAACGTTAAATGCCAGATGGATGGTCTGTTGTTTAACACAATATAACAAAACAAAAAACATTATCTTTTGAGACTGAAAGTACATTACATCCTTTGACCTAGCTGCATGCAGACAGGAAATCCTATTCCTTCTCAAATCAAGGACTTATATTATTGAGGGGTCAGTGACACAAAGACGTAACTCCAATTTGACCATTTTGAGAAAAAGTGGTTTAAGTGTCACTGAGCACTTGGGCCTAATTAAAAAGTTAAGTCTATGTTTCACTAGCCATTGACATCAATGGGGTGTTGGGTGGAGTTAAGTCTTTGTGTTTCCTGGAAAGCCCACATTTTTCTGAACATTTTGATATCAATATTCATTTTGGCAAAATATGGAGTT
Source organism: Strongylocentrotus purpuratus (assembly GCF_000002235.5). NCBI lineage: Eukaryota > Metazoa > Echinodermata > Echinoidea > Camarodonta > Strongylocentrotidae > Strongylocentrotus > Strongylocentrotus purpuratus. The sequence goes on along the minus strand of NW_022145602.1, from coordinate 4,595,501 downwards.
ACCTCTTTTTGTCACTGAACCCTCGATATGTTAAGCCTTTAAGTACTTCCAATCTGAAAAATCTCACCACACTCTCTCTTTATTTACACATATTTCAGCTGGTTAAGGGGAAAAAAACAGTTGGCTTAATACTATGTCTAAATCAAAATCTCCTTTATAAAATTACCCTTTACATATACAAAATAAAAATCACATCTCATAGTTGCTAAAAACACAGGTTGGTGGAATAGGGTCCTTTTACCTTAAAACTCTACTAAACGTCTGAATCTTTCTTTGCCTAGTGCTTTGCACGTACATCAGTTGCAACCGATACAGTCGTCAAACTTCGCAGGAAATTATTGACTTACCGTACATATAGTGCATCACATAATGAATTACAAGTTTTCATCTGAAAATAATTTCTATGGATGAGACACTAAGGCATTCCAATTCCCAGATAAAACTTTAATCACACTACACGATGATGTACCTGACACCCAAATCAAATTCATTCATAGTTTACAAATGTCCCCCAACCAAACTTAATCCTGTGAAAGAATATATGTAGGTTAACTATCACAGGTGTCATATTAATTGCATGCAATAGTTGGAATTAGAAATCAAAATCAAAATAATAAAATGAAATGGAAGATAAATATCATAATTTCCCACCTTTTCTCCCCACTTTAATAGGTAGATGAACCTAAATTTTGTACTTGACTTATGATGAACTTAAGGGTTGTGTATCAAGTTGTTATCAATTTATTACCTTTTTGTCAAATTTGTGGCAAAAATAGTAATAGAGATGAAATCAGTCACAAAAGATTTTACTTTATGAAATTACTAAATACATGTATCTATTTTTTAACTGTAGACCTTCATTTTATTTGTGGCTATTAAATAAGTATGACTATGACTATGAAATGGAATGAAATGCCTTGGCAAAATAGATGTTCCTCTTTTAACTTTTGTTTTGAATAACCTTGTTTCTGAAAATAAAAGGGAAGGACAAATATCTGAACCCAACATACGTGTACATGTATGTCCTACATATATACCTTACCCAACTTAATAAAAAGTACATCACTTGGAACAATAAATGAGTGAGATATTTTGAACTTAAATGGTCGTTAAATGAAAGTTAAAAAGAGAAATCATAATGAATCAGAGTTGACTGAGTCAGTTGAGTTTTGAGGTGTAGATAATTAAACCATGAGCATGTCGATCCACTGGCATTAATCCGTCCGCATGCAAAGGTCAAAGGTCGCCAAATACTTACATTTCTAAAATTGGGTCGTGCCCAAGCTGGAAGCTGCTCATTCGCATAATTTATGCAAGTATGAATTTGAGCCACAAAAACAAATTATTCATCACATTCAGAACTAGACATTATATGATGAAGGTACAATGTACTCTAAACAAAAAAAAGTGAAGAAAGTACAATAGTATGAGGGCCTCTTTTTGATGCACAGGGAAAAAAAAGGTGCATACATGTACATGTATATGTGTGTAGTTTACATGTACGCCTTGAGTGAAACACTTTCACATCGTGAAAAAGCAAAGAAAAAGCAAAAAAGAAAATATAATTACATTTTTCGGGCAGGGTTTGCTGCATACAGGGCAGGGGTAAAATTTATTACCAAATATTTAAATCTGTATCATGCACTGATTGTTTTTTTGCTCATTTTGGGGTTGATTCAAAGGTAAAGCATACTTGCTGTACATATATCTCTATAGCTCTTCTTTGACAGAGGGTATATCATCTTTTCGAAGAAGAGCTAGAAATCTGAAGGATATTTTCTCCAGATATTTGAACGGCATGAAACAGTTTGGAGAGGGATATCCGAACCATTTCATTAAACAATCTCAAGTAATCCTTGAAAATATGACACAGCCTTCAAAAGCAAGATTTATTTTTGTTGGGGTGGATATTGGAGTAACTACCTGTGACAACTAAAAAAAATCAGACTAAAATAATGTGAAAAGGAAATGAGTCAAATCCCAAAATTGCATAAGCTAACCACAAGAGTATTGCAACATATGGAGCAAGATGAAACCAATTTGTTGTACAAACAAGTTCTCGTGGCTATGTGACATTGAAATTTCCCAGTACTTTTTGAAAACATGAAGTACAAATCAGCTACTACAGTAGCCATTAGATTTATCCAGTTATGAGGGCGAAACATCTATTTTTCACGGCTGTTTGGAAAAGGGGCTACACAAAAAAGGGAGGAGGGGGGGGGGGGGGTTGATGCTATCTTAATGGCGTAATTTTTATCCTGCTGCATACTTAGTCTAATATAGATCAAACTGAATTTCAAGGAAAATGCAGGGAAAAATCACACCAAACCAAAATAATAAGATAAAAAAATAATTTCTATAATTGCATATTTGTCATTCTGTTTATCTTTAAGGGGTGGGATTGGAGTTGATTTCTAAAACTCTAAATGAATGCATTCAAATAAAAATATAACAAGGCAGTATGGAGATCACAGGAACGCAACACTTCGCTTTTCTTTTTTCAACTTATAGGGAGGGTATCATTCTGACAAATCTATCTAATACAATCAAATGAAAATGTGGCAATGCAGTATGGGCAGATGACATAAGGACAAACCCAACCAGGGGAGTGTTTCACAAAGTCTAAGATCAACTTAAGTTGGACTTGAACTATGGCAGACCATTCATGCAACAGGTTGTTTTCACCATTCATGGCATTGGTTTCTCGGAAATTCTCTGTAGAATTGTGACGTCCCTTGAGAGACCAATGGTGAGAGCAACCAGAGGCATGAATGGCCTGCCATAGTTCAAGTCCAACTTATAAGTCGATCTTAGTCTTTGTGAAACACCCTCCTGGGTTCCTAAATGGTCAGGCTGATGATTGTGGTACTTACATGTCTATCGTTCTGAGGGCCATGGGTCAGAAGGGAGTGCTTGCTCTTGTAATCTCCCTCGTGAAGTGGGTAGGCAGCGAAGTAGGATCCGTTAGCGATCAGATGATCGATTCCTAGAAACATGGAAAAGAAAGGGACAAGATTGTGGTTTAGAAGCGATGAGAGATTCTAAATGTAGAATTTTCCTAAATTCCTGATTTAAAACAAAAAAGAAAAAACATTTGAAGATTTGAAGCAATGATATAATAATCATATCCCTCATGGAGTGGGTAAGCAGTGTAGTAGATGCTTTTATGTGATCTCATTTTGGTTTTTATTTCACAGGTGCACCTGAAGTATTTGATTTCAAGCGAATTTAGCGTCTTCCAAATCATACATTATTATTATTATTACATTATACCATTTAAGAAGACAGCAAAGTGTCCGTCCATGTTTACTATTCACCATGTAATGATGTTTTCATGTATATGTATGTCTTTATATGTATTTTAATTTTATGCAGGGCCCCCTATATAACAGTATTTTAACTACTGATGGGGCTACCCCGTTGAAATAAAAATAAAATAAATAAAATGCTTACCAAACTTGGCTGGATCATTTGCATCGTAACGCATCCTCTCTAAGATCTCGTACACCTGGAAATTATCATAGGAAAAAGGGGAATACGGAAGAGAATTAGACTTGAAAAAAAAATGTACGACAGCTTGAATGAGTGAAGCTCTCCATTCAGCAATCAATCGGGACAATTTTTTTTATTTTTTTTAACTGCTTGTATTCATAGTCCTCTTACAACACATTTTTAGGTCCAACAAAATATCTCCACCATAAGGCAACAGAACTTTCCCAAAGTTTTTATTGTTGTTCAATTTCTGATGTTATGATTATCTGTTTTCCACGAAAATGTTCATTTTGGTATTTTAAAAAAAGAGTAACTCCAACGTATATATTGGAACAGGAAAGTTTTGGAGTATCAAATGTCATTGGCTAGATCAGTGAACAGGTACAGGTTGTACGTCTCGTGTGCTGGGCCGAGAGCCGGAAGGGCGTTAATTCCTATACTGTATATAAAGACAGAAGGAAGACAAGACAATTGAGTAGTCTTACCACACGGTTGCGGATGTTGTTGGGGAAGAAGGTATCCTGGCTCTCCATGATGAACCTGGGGAAAGAGAGAGAGAGAAGAATGGGGAATATAGATATAATTTTGCTGTACTTTTAGTTACCATCTTTTTTTGCTCTTACTTTCAACACCTCTCCCTGCCCTTATCGTAAATAGCCCTCTTTGCTATTTTTCTCTCTTTCTTTCTTTCTTTCTTTCTTAACTTTCTTAACCTTCTTTCTTAACTTTCTTTCTTTCTTTCTTTCTCTCGCTCTTTCTTTCTCTCTCTCTCTCTCTTTCTTTCTCTCTCTCTTTCTTTCTCTCTCTCTCCCCACCTCAATTCGCTCACCCTCTCTCTATTTCTAGTTGTATCTTCTCTATCTCACCCCCCCCCCCCCCTCTCTCTCTATTCCCCTCTCTATCTCTCTCTCTCTTCCTCCCTCCCTTCTTCTTAGTTTTATCTCCTCCTCCCCCCCCCCCTCTTTCTTCTCAAGTGTGACTCACTCTCTCTCTCTCTCTCTCTCTCTCTGTATATATATAAAAATCAATCTCCGTAACCTTCTTAAGTCTCTCCTTACTACCCCTATCTCCCTACCGACAATCTGCCTAAACGTATCTCTCTCTGTATAAACATGACCTTTTAACATATCATATCTCCTTACCAGCCCCCTACAAATAGCACTCAATACACTGAACATGTATCCCTACACAATATATCTTTATGTATCCATTCCACAGGTACATATGCATAATTTTCTATTCAAATGCCCTAATTGTGTTTGCTGTGACAGCTTCTCCCGTTCTGGCAGTATTTTCTCTTCTATTCGGCTGCTTTTCTGCACAATTCCTCCTCCACCCCCCCCCCCCTCCTATTCCCCCTCCTCTTTTTATTGACCTCTTCCTCAAATCTTCCTTTTACATGTATCTCTCCCTCCATGCATCCGTGTGTGTTCCCCTCTCCCTTCCCTATCGCTTCCTTCTTTTAACCCGTTTCCTCCCCCTACTAATGTACTCACTCTAAGACTCTATCCCTGAAAAGGGGGTAGTAAGGACGTCAGATCCAAGCTTTACATAGTTTTCACTTGCCTTCATGCCCTCCCTATGTTATCCGGCCTCCTTCCTGTCCCCCCCCCCCCCCCCCTTCTCTCCTCCTCTATTTACCTCCCACTCATTCGGAGGCTCTGTCCCTAATAAAAGGGGATATGAAGACATCACTTTCTGCCTTCAGAAAAGTCCTTGCTCATTTTTACCCCCTCCCCATCTGCCCTTCCCCTCCCGATCTAACCCGACCCCCTACTCACTCGGAGGCTCTGTCCCTGATGAACGGGGCTGTGAAGACATCAGGCTCAGGCTTCACGTACTCCTCACTCTCTTGCTCTCTCTCTCTACCCCCCCCCCCCCCACTCTCAGCCCTACCCCCCCCCCCCCCCCACTCTCAGCCCAACCCCCCCCCCCCCTTCCTCCTCCATCCACCCCCTACTCACTCGGAGGCTCTGTCCCTGATGAACGGGGCTGTGAAGACATCAGGCTCAGGCTTCACGTACTCCTCACTCTCTTGCTCTCTCTCTCTACCCCCCCCCCCCCCACTCTCAGCCCAACCCCCCCCCCCCCCCCCTTCCTCCTCCATCCACCCCCTACTCACTCGGAGGCTCTGTCCCTGATGAACGGGGCTGTGAAGACATCAGGCTCAGGCTTCACGTACTCCTCACTCTCTTGCTCTCTCTCTCTCTACCCCCCCCCCCCCCACTCTCAGCCCTACCCCCCCCCCCTTCCTCCTCCATCCACCCCCTACTCACTCGGAGGCTCTGTCCCTGATGAACGGGCTGTGAAGATATCAGACTCAGGCTTCACATAGTCTTCGCTCTCTCTCCTACTCCTACTCCTACTCCCTCTCTCTCTCTCTCTCTCTCTCCTACTTCTCTCTCTCTCTCTCTCTCTCTCTCTCCCTCTCTCTACCCCCCCCCCCCTCCCCTTCCTCCTCCATCCACCCCCTACTCACTCGGAGGCTCTGTCCCTGATGAACGGGGCTGTGAAGAGTAGACATCAGACTCAGGCTCTCCCCCTCTCTCTCTCTTGCTCTGTCCGTCTTTCTCTCTCTATCTCTCTCTCTCTCTCTTGCTCTCTGTCTCTGTCTCCCTCGCCCCTCTCCCCCCCCCCCCCCCCTCCCCCTCTATCCACCCACCCCCTACTCACTCAGAGGCTCTGTCCCTGATGAACGGGGCTGTGAAGACATCAGGCTCAGGCTTCACGTACTCCTCGCTCAGCTCAAAGGGAGTCCACAGCTTGTCAATGCAGTTGAATACATTAACTGGCTCCTCCATGTTGTTTTCCTATGGAAACAATCATTAATAGTATTTTTTTAAATAAAGTGTCAATTATCATTATCATTATCATTATTACTCATACCGTGCTTTTCCCATAAGGCCCAAAGGGCTTACAGTAAATGACTATAATAATAATAATATTTTGTTCTTATATAGCGTCTTCAAGACCGCAGGCCCTCTCAAAGCGCTTTACAGATATAAATTATTACCCCAGTCATCGGATTCAGGCTTACCTGCACACAATGTATGCACATTCTCCACTCCCTGGGGAGCATTCCAGCCAGGCGTAATTTCTACAAGCGTACACTTGCTTATCTACCGGTAACCACGATAACTTTCTCATCCTACCAGGTACCCATTTAACACCTGGGTGGAGAGTGGCAAATTACAAATTTACTGCAAAGCACTGTGGGTAGTCAGGGTGACATGGAAAGAAATTCAGAGCAATTTTTTTTGTCCCCCCTTATACATTTAATATTTAAGAGTCTTGGGATATCATATTTAGTCTTACTACACCTAAATGTATAGCAATTCCAAATAATATTAAAATGGCATTATCTATATATGCAGAGGCTTATTGACTGCCTGGTGTTTGGTTGCATTTATCACACAGTTTAAAGAGATTGTAAGTCAAAACTTGACTTTCTGAAATCAGCAATACCTTGGGTTAATTAAGATTGACAGGAATTTCCTCTAAATTCAGTCATCTGGTGAACGTTAATTAACCTTCATTAAAGTGAATCCATTCCATACATATCATCTGCATGCAATTTAAATTCATACTCATGATCTTTCCTTCTTTAAAATCTGATAATTTTCAAATATATATCTGAACTTGACAAAAGATAGAATCAATAGAAGATTGAGACAGACTATCCCTTTGAAATGACGCAAAAATACAGACTGGTAAAGAAGCAATACAGACTGGTAAAGAAGCAAGGCAGCTGGAAATAGCTAACTTTTCGGTTGCCCATGAGAAGGCCTTAAAGCCCCTCTCAAGTGTAGGAAGCCCTAATTTCTTCAAAAATGTTATGGTAAAATTTTATTTAAATTGTTTCATAATGTGAAGGGAAAAAAAAGAAGAGAATACATAATTTGGGTTTTCTGTTGTATGCAGAAAACCCCACTTATGTATTCTTTCATCAATATTCGTCTTCAAACACATGTGTTTTGAAATGTGTCTTTAATGACACCCTCTTTCACATTAGGATACAATTTAAGTGAAATTTTGACATCAAATTTTTGAGGCTCCAAACATTTTAGAGGGACTTTAACAGCTACATCTAGATACGTACATACTGTCAATGGCAGTATAAATAGCCTTATTGCTGGCAGTAGGAGGTATGGTCAATCTATTATGGTTGAGGTTTGTAGATTGACTGTCAGACTAGGTATGATTGTAAAAAATGGTAATGGTCAAAGAAATATCTTAAAGGTAATACAAAGTTTTGGTATGGGGTCACGAATTTGGTTCAAATGAACATATTGGAAGCATACACGATCCTACAATATTAAGTGATCGTTGTCGCGGTCAAAATCGACTCTAAAGTTATGAAATTGTAAATAATAAACACTTTATGTTGAATAGCTCCGGTAAATCTTTATATTCAATTTTTCTCGAAAGCAGAAGTGTTTTAGGGGCTAAAATTTCTGGTGTTTTTAATACATCCACAGGGGCATCCAAATATATTAAAATTGTAAAGAATCACTATCCACCCATTTTTCAAAATTTCCCAAAACTTTGTAATACCTTTAATCTAACACTGAAGCCTCATTTACATAGGACATGGTCAATCACCTTGGAAAGCCATTATATGTGTAATGAAGGGCAAAAGCTGGTAGAAAAGATACATATAGTTGTACTTAAAACAAAGGTACCTAAAGCTATTTAATCATTTTTGTTGCGTGTGTTTCCATGGTACAGAAAACTTTCATTGGTTAGTTAGTTTCTGCTTCTACCATGTGATGTACACCAGTGCCTGTATTCAATTCAATAGCTGATTTGTGTCGGTATTTCATTTACCATTCATAGCTAAGTTGATTGCTTTAGTCTAGGCTTATTGAGATGGCATCTACATGTAAGTATTTTACTTTAGTAAGCTAGAACACTTAATTATGGCTGCCATTGCAACATCACTTTAATAGCCAATCCCAAATTACATGCGATAAACTTGTCGCATTGGGTGTAAGCTGATTTAATTGCGTGTAGCTTACAATGACTGCATATATGAAAACCACATACATGTACCTGCACAAATCAGCAAGGGAGCTGTCTTAGATCTAGGGTAAAATAATTAGCCAAAAGTTGCAAATGAGTGGCTAAATATTTTACCTAAGCCAAAAGCTGAAGAAATAACCAATATTTCTGATATATGTATTGAATTAAATACTGGCCTAGGGTTGTAGATGTACGTTATACAACCAGGACACTTTGGCTAAATCCAGACCAAGCCCTAAACAATAAATAAATGAAAAATAAATTAGTTATAGGCTCTTGCATACGATTTATTATTATTACATACACATGCATACTAAAATTACTAATAATTTCCATTTAAATGATTTTTTTTTTGTTCAGTACCTCGATGGGCATCTTGATCTTGAGTTCCTCAGCATAGCGAGTCATCAGGTCCCAGGGAGCATGAACCTTGACAAAGAACGTTCGACCGTCGTGGGATTCCTGCAGGAAAAACAGCCAACCCAAGAAAAATTAGGAACAACCCTGGTTTTAATCACTTCAGCAGGGCTTACAGACATAAGCAGATTTTGCAGGGCCAATGACCCTTTATGATAACAAAAGGGAATTTAATTTTTTAAATACCAGTCATTATTTCATAAGGACATAATTGTATAATATGTAACGCCTGCTTTTATATCACTTTTTTTTAAATCACTTTCCTTTAAAAAACAGCAGCTAGAAAAGAGTACTGCTTGCTTATTGCTTGTTTACAGCCAAAAGGTTGTTAACTCTTGTGTCAAAGTATATGAGTTAACTCCCTTCTGGAACCAAACATACGATATATTCTGCCATTAAAAATAATGACCCTCCAAAATAACAGGAGGGGGGGGGGTGACTACTAAGTTATTCGCAAACTCTTTCTAAATCTTACAAGGGGTACATGTTCAATGGACTTCACAGGTTTATATACAGGTATCATTAGCAGTATTCTAAGCAGGCTATATACTGAACATAAACCAGCACAGGTATTTGTAAGAATATGCATCATTCTGTCATACATTGTACATAAATACACATACATGTAGCCTCAATCCCAAATTGAACATTCTTTCATACATATAAATATAATAACTATCCCATACAGTACTACAGCCCTGTATATGGAAAGCCATGTGAGCCAAGTGGATATAAAAAAAGATAAATGCAGAATTATATATTGTACCTCTATCATTCCCGTTCTGTATACTGTATAAAAATGATTTCATGTAATAAAATCTACCAATACATATCTATACATGTATAAATATAATAATTATCCCATACAGTACTACAGCCCTGTATATGGAAAGCCATGTGAGCCAAAAAAAAGATATATGCAAAATTATATATTGTACCTCTATCATTCCCGTTCTGTATGTATAAAAATGATTTCATGTAATAAAATCTACCAAGAATGGCATAAAAGTCTGAAATAAAGTGAAAAATTGGGAGAATAAAACTGATTTCATGTAATAAACTCTACCAAGAATAGCATAAAAGTCTGAAATAAAGTGAAAACTTAGGGAGAATAAAGCTGATTTCATGTAATAAAATCTACCAAGAATTGCATAAAATCTCAAATAAAATGAATAAACCACAATAATAACAAGTTTTGAGGAATATGATAATTAATACCCATCACTATCTATTGGATTAACATTGCATTAATATTCCATTTTACAAATATATTTGCAAAACCTTTGAAACAGCTATGATTTTATAAATTAGCACAACATTGTATAAATTTATTTTCTTTTTCTGTACAACAGCGTTCTATTAAGAGAATTGTTAATGTCAACCAGGCCTTTGTTTTATCGAATCCATTATCTTAATATTATTATTTTATGCTTAAAAAAGCATTTATTATTTTGTCTTCAATACCTGTGGGAAAAAAAATCATACAAGTGTACAAATTGATGACATTTGTAAATGTAATGTACTAGTGGTAAACGGAAGTGGCATCACTTCATATTCAAAGGGACGGTAATGCATGATCGTTATCAAAGTTGAAAATGACCCCCAATTTCACAAACCTTCGAAAATATTTACAACAAAATGCGACCCCCTTCTATGTAAAAACAGGTACAAAAATGAGCTGCAATTATTACTCTTTTTGAGGGGCCTTGTTAAGGAAACATTAACAAAACTGTCCTATTTTTGCACCCCAAAATACCTTGTTCACATGTTTGTGAGCATCTTGAAAATATGACCCCTTTTTGGTGACACTTCTTTCTCTTAAAAAGAAAGAAAAAAATCATACCATGCATATGAATATGAAGTGAAACCACCAGGAGGTTCGTCACTTTGGACTGTTCACATAATTTTATAAAAATATTAAAATTTTGGATGTTTTTATGAATAAAAATATCGTTGCTATGAGAGTTTTAAAAAATGTATATGTGAATTAAAGCTGTTAATATGTTAAAGTGTTAGTTTTCTGTTGAAATAAACACAGCAATCCTTTGATAAATATGTTGTTAGCATTGAAGCTGTAAAGTAGTTAAATTGCTATTTTTAAGGCATTTTTTTTAAAACTTAAATTAAAATATGACTTTTGCCATGAAGCACGAATTGTGTAAGATGATTACCAACCCATAGAGTCAGCATTCTTAGAAATGGTATCATTAAAAAATGACAATTTATGATACTGTGCAAGTTTGGCTTTAGCTGCTTCATAATTGCCTTAGTGTGAGTAAAGTGTGGTGTAGTGGTTCATTTCTTTGTCTTTCATAAGGAGATCAGGGGTTCAATACCACCTTGACAGAAATTGCCTGATAGAGAGCACTTATTTTGGCTGCTGTTTGTTTTGTTTTTCTATGTCTTTTTGACCCATATACTTCACCATACATAGAGAGGACTTTAATATTTGGGCTGCTGTTGTGTTTTAGTTGTTCCTTTGTCAGTTTGACCCATATACTTCACCATACATCTATACTCACAGGGTCATCTTCCTTCGGCTCCGGCCCCTGCATGCAGACGTAACCACGACAACCAATACACATCAAAGAAGGGGGCGTGGCACATGGAATGTTGAGTTAATAAAGCACACATGTTGTCAATTTTGTGTGTGTTTTAGAATGCAACGGCAATCAAGCAAAGTGGATGGAAAGAGAGATCGGGATGGGTAAGATTTTAGGAAGGGGGTAAAAATTTTGTTGGGTGGGGGGGGGGGGTAAGAAGTTGGGGAGGGGCAGAGAAGGGGTGCAGTATTGGTAGTGGTAGAGGAGATGACAAGGGTGCCACATGAGGTGAATGATGAAGATGAAAGAGGGATGGATCAAGAATGTGTAGGTTTAGAGAAATAAAGGATGGAAAGCGAGAACAAAAGGTTGAGAATCAAACATGGATAAAGATTAAGATTTCACTTCCTAAAATGCCATCATGCAATATTTAAGGGTTAACAAAACAAACTAATATCAAGACAATTTCAGCAAAAGTTCAAGCAAAAGAAATGAAGAGATCAAGAAGTGGAAGAAGAAAACAATAACTTTCTTTTCTTTTTCAAATTTATAAATACAGAGAAAAACGCTAGAAATTAAAGGAAGATATTTGAGGCCTATTAAAACCCAAAGAAATAGAATCATTTGTGAACTGAGAGTTTGAGAAAAGAAAATTTAGGTAAAAATTTAAACTAATTGAAAAGATCCACTTCTTGATTAAATGCAAAGTAATTCAACTAATCCAAACTAAAAAGAGCTTAATAAAAAGGCAATGCAACCACAAGTACAATGCTAGTCTATATCTAACTATTCTATTTCAAAAGCAAAATAAACATACACTTAATCAAAATAAGCAATGCAAATGATCATCCATGCATGTACAGGTTCTGTGCCCTAAATATCTGAAACATGCTTTTAATAGACATGCTTAAAACATAAAACTTTAATTTTCCTCAACATAGCTGTTTTAACTCTTCCCATTTTCTTTTCATTTGTAATTATTCATTTGTCACAATATATGACATCACGCCAATCCATTTCCTCTTATTCTCTACCACATAGTCATCGTGAAAGCTATCTGTATTTAAGTATTTTATAGTTAAAGTTCACTAGTAAAGTTGCAATTAATAAGCAGGAAATTGTGAAATGATATTCTTCAGTTTTTAAAAAATCATGCTTTTCATGCTGTTAACATTCAAATTATATGTTATGCTATAAATTAGGAATAAATTATTGATTCAAAATATCATCTAAACTTTTAATGAATAACACTTTATGTATACAGGGAAAAACAAAGTTAGTCATGAGCATGACATTTGAAATTAGAATAAAGTTACAAGTTGATTACATTTTGGGAAGAACACTCTTTGCCGTCATAGCCAAATTCAAACTCAACATTGGACTTTATTATTATTATAAAATTGATGATTAAATGCACCTGACATACAAAGTTGTTCATGTGAAATTAAGGTACTGCATCCTAAGGCTTATATAGTTCACTCAAATTATATGAGAATTAAAGACAGATCAAATTCACAGCAGCTATAGTAAACTCTACTTAGACACATTTTGAGGGAAAGTTCCTTCATTAGAAATCTCAAACTCAAATTCACACTCAAATCCCTACTCCAACTCAATTGCCAGATGAAAATTATAGGACAAAAAATTGAAACAAATTAAGGGATAGATCAAGCTAAACAAATTCACCAACTCATACAGAGCCTAATATCTGAAGAAAAATTGAGAAATATGATCTTTGCTGAGTTTGCTCAAGAAGCTCACACTCACACTCAAACTCAATCTCAAAATGTAAGCTCAAAATGAGCAACAAGAACATTACAATCTTTGCAAAGTTTGCTCAAGAAGCAGAGTTAGCAGACACTCACACTCAAAATTTAAGCTCAAAATGAGGAAACAAGGACATTACCTCTGAGTTCTCATACTCGAGCTGAAGTCCTTCGTCAATGAGATTGGCCTCAAAGTTCTGCCTCTTCTTCACCCTCTTCTCCTCTCTCTCTTCACTCTCCTGCTTGCGGTAGGCCAGGACAAAGTCGATACGTCGCTTGCCATCCTTGAAGAAGAGGTCGTTGACCTTGTTATCGTCCTTCTTGGCCGGGGACTGGAAGGAGAAAGATGATAACAATAATCATTAATTAATGATAATTAGTGATATTAATAATAATAATGTGGTCTTATCAACCCATGTTAGCCACATCTTAATTTATATCGCTCCTTCTGTGAGTCCTTTCTTTTCTATGGGTGCTATTATCATTAATAACGATAATAATAATAATAACAATCTGGATTTATATAGCCCTTAATACGGATACCATCTCTAAGCACTTTACAGCTATTATTACCCCGGTCATCAGATTCATTCAAGCACAATTTGCACCATTTCCACTCCCTGAGGAGTATTCCTACCATAAGGTCACTGTGAGGGCATATGGCAATTACTAACACAAATGCTCTGGTTACCCTCTGGGTATTGAGTGGTAAATGTAGATTAATGCCAATATTTTCCAGTATTTTTTGTTCAAATACAGTGAAACCAGTCTATAAAGACCACCCAAGGGAGAAAAAAAAATGGTTTTTGTAGACAGGTGGTCTCTCTATACAGGTGGTCACTAAAGCAGGTCCGACTGTAGTTCCTTCTGGGCCTTGTTTTCAATTACAAGATTGAGCACGCAATCTTTACTCTTTTAATTTTTATAAAATCCAATATAAAGCATTACATTTTTATTTTTTATTCACCGCATACATGTTTCTTGCAAGGGGATCGAGAGGTGAAGAAACAGAATAGGAAGATAATGAGGAAGAAGTGTTGTCATGGAAATGGTTACAAGTAAAGGTATCACATAAAAAGAAAGAAATATGCAAATAGTAGAAATTAACAAACACACAGCTAGATCTAAAATGTACATATAGATTGTGAGCATTGAAAGCTCATAGAAATAAGGACATATACAAACAAACTTGTTATTCAATTGATTGTTATCACAAACTTCACAGAATTAAGACCTTCATAATGAATATTTCTCCCATCCATACAATGATTGGTTTTGGGTATGTTTAATCTCAAAAATATTGCTCATGCAGGATTTCATGCTTGATAAATGTGTGGACATTTTGTACATTTAATTAGGGTCTGTTTGGAGGCGGAAGGGCATTAACTTGTATACTTTTAACACAGAATTAATGCTCGTTTGGCTCTGAACAGACAAAATATACTGGTAAAACAAAATACGTTTAGATGATGCATAAAGAAGAGGAAAATATAGAATGTTGTGCACAGAATTACATATTCGGTTAACAACTCAATTATTCATATCCCTTGTAAATTTGATGGTTTTTTGCTTGTATTTCAAGAATGGAAATTAGGACAAATCAGTTTTTCACATACTTCAAAGATTACAAAACTTGGTAAGGGTATGAATAATTTAGTTGTTAACTGTATATATGTACATGTAGCTCAACAGGTTTTATAGGTATTATCGAGTCCTATCTATTTCCGCACATTTCTGGAGCATTTTCGTCTTCATCTTCTTTGCAACGACATGCAGTTAGCAGATATTTATTTGACAAATTCACAACAAACACAACATAAAGAGCAAAATGTCTTGCATGAGAAAAGCATAATAGATGGCCTGCAATGCACTGTATACTGTCTTGTGATTGAAGCTTGAAGAAGTAATATCAAAAGAAAATATGGTCCCCGAAAATAATTAATTTGAATACTGTATCATGAAGGTAATCTTCAATCGAATGGACTCGGAGACCGGCCAAATGTTTTTAATCACAAATGTACCGAATGTCAGTTTTCCTGAAACAATGAAAGTTTCATTTTTATTCAGTTTATACAAAATTAAAGTAACAGTTAGATTACATGTACATGTAGAAGAGAGTGCAGCATGCAAAGTTAAGAAAGTCAGGAAAAATCACAAACAATAGTACAACATTGATGCAGCAACAATGAGAGGATTAAGGACATCAAACAATGGCAATTTCGTGAAAGAAAGAAAAAAAAATTCCAAAGGCACATGTAGAGTAATTAAAGCAGTGAGAAAATACAATCTTTTAACTTTTAGTGAAAAAGGGACTCTTTTTCTTTCCACAGAAGCCTTCAATTGAGTGAAAGTAAAAAGCTCACACATCAAATCTTTGTCATTGGGGAATGCCATCAATTTGCAAATAATGAATTGATTAATTACATATTCACAATTAATACAGACAAAATACAGCATTAGATCCGACAGACAGGATGGATATTATCAAAAGGTTATTACACTGCAAATAGGCACAAGTATGGACACTGCAATCGGTGTCTGCTCAGAACCAGAAAGGCATTCAGTCATACACTATGACATTGAGTTAACGCCCCTCTGGCTCCTAACACAAACAATTTATTACCTCTGGAAGTTCATCATCATCCGTTTGTGCGAGCAAATTCGGATAAAGGTGCTAAACGAAATAAAAATAAATGAGAGAAGCAAATAAGCATTTTTAGCTTCCCAGCAAATAAGCACAAGTGTGTACACTGCTGCGACCCAGAAGGTGTTCACACTTCACACAGACACTTTGGCATTTGTATTAGGTTCATGGGTTAACGCCCTTCCTCCTCTAAACAAACGATTTATTACCTCTGGATCCTCTGGTTGCGCTACCAAATTTTGATAATGATGCTAAATAAAATAAAAATACATACAAGATGGAAAATAAGCATTAGCTTTTAAAAATAAAATGCTACTTGATTCTGAATGAACATTTGTTTTGAAGTATTCTCTACAAGCTACATGCTTTTTGTTAAGTTCCTTTTTTACATGTAATTATGAAATTGTTAACCGGTTGTGTAAATGCAGTGTAGATGTCTTTATTGTTCACGAATATCAATTTTGTAAATATGCTATGTTTTGTTTAATAATGTATTGTTTTTTTTTCATGTGAAATAAAAGACACTAAACTCAAAAAAGAAAGAAGAAAAAAGGAGTAAATGGATCGGTTTAAAAGCTGTTGTTGTTGTTTTAAAATTAATTATGAAAATATTGTTAAAATTCTGCTATGCTACTTTGAATGATAAAATAAAAGAATTTGAGATTGCAATTACTTGCTATTTCAAATTTACAGGCAGCATGGAGCTGTGACCAAAACATGTTTAAACCAGAACGTCAATGACGTGGCGCTCATCCGCATCTCGCAACAACAAATATTGTAAATTTTATGTGGTACACTTTTGAACTGGTCAAAAAATAAAAATTTGATGCCCTGGAAGGGACATTTGCAAATAATCATCATAATATTTTGCACAAAACTTTAAAAATGAAATGGAGAAGAAGCATTTTTTTGTTATTTTTGGAATAAATAACCATAAATTACCATAATTAATCAATGTAGCAAAATCTCAAAATTCTGTGTAGAAGTTTAGTGTACCAAAGTTAGCTCTACCAGTTAAAGGAAACCAAACCAAATGAAGAAGAAGCATTTTTTGTGATTTTTAAATTATTTTTGGAATTATTTTGCATAAATTACCATAATTAATCAATGTAGCAAAATCTCAAAATTCTGTGTAGAAGTTTAGTGTACCAAAGTTAGCTCTACCAGTTAAAGCAAACCAAATCGGGCCCTTCGGGCCAGATGAGCTAAAAATCAAACTTTCTCAGTTTTTATAAAACACAAAAAAGAGTAAATTTTATGTGAAACTGACTCAAAAATTAAAAGTACAGCTATGCTACTTTGAATGATAAAATAAAAGAATTTGAGATTGCAATTACTTGCAATTTCAAATTTACAGGCAGCATGGTGATTTGGATAAAGATGTTAAATGAAATAAAAAATAAATGAGAGAAGGAATTATGCATTTTTAGCTTCCCAGCAAATAAGCACAAGTATTGTACACTGCTGCGACCCAGAAGGTGTTCACACTTCACACAGACACTTTGGCATTTGTATTAGGTTCATGGGTTAACGCCCTTCCTCCTCCAAACAATTTATTACCTCTGGATCCTCTGGTTGCGCTACCAAATTTTGATAATGATGCTAAATGAAATAAAAATACATACAAGATGGAAAATAAGCATTAGCTTTAATAAAATGCTACTTGATTCTGAATGAATGAATATTAGTTTTGAAGTATTCTACAAGCTACATTCTTTTTATTAAGTTCCTTTTTTACATGTAATTATGAAATTGTTTACCGGTTGTGTAAATGCAGTGTAGATGTCTTTATTGTTCATGAATATCAATTTTGTAAATATGCTATGTTTTGTTTAATAATGTATTGTTTTTTTTTCATGTGAAATAAAAGACACTAAACTCAAAAAAGAAAGAAGAAAAAAGGAGTTAATGGATCGGTTTAAAAGCTGTTGTTGTTGTTAATTAATTATGAAAATGTTGTTAATTAATTATGAAAATATTGTTAAAATTCTGCTATGCTACTGTGAATGATAAAATAAAAGAATTTGAGATTGCAATTACTTGCAATTTTAAATTTACAGGCAGCATGGTGCTGTGACCAAAATATGTTTAAACTTTCTCAGTTTCTATAAAACACAAAAAAGAGTAAATTTTATGTGAAACTGACTCAAAAATTAAAAGTACAGAACATGTACACATATATTTAAAAACACAATTTTCTATGCAAACAAAATTGTGTGTTAATAAAAGTCAAAGACTGCAATGAGGATGCTCTGCATTTGGCCTTTAAGTTTACAAATGTACATGTTTATATGCAACAAAAAGTGAGGAAAATGGATATCCTTTGTTACTTTAATTCCATGCAATTAATTTTTTGTTTTAATGAATATGCTATTTCATGTACATGTATGGAATAGATAGAGATGATCTATTACATCAGTACCAGTACAAGTATGTGAAGTATGATGTCGGTACATGTATTACATAATGGAAAAGCGTCATGTGTAAAAGTACATGTACATGTACATGTAAATGGCATGAATCTTTAGATGGTAAATTTACCATGCATGCATGTACACAAAACCAGCTAACTTGTTGCGTTTCCAGGTTGGAATGATTTTTTTTGTGGACAAACTCTGATCTAGATGACACACACGATAACAGGGACGAAAATGAACCTTGTTTGCATTATGTTGCATAATTGATATTTAACTAATGTAAGAACAGAAAGTACTAAACAACATATACATGTACTGTACATGTTGTATATTCTGATCCAATTTCAGATATAATGCTACATGTATGTGTACAAGTAATGTTTAGTTAATAGTGTCTAAACAAATCCATCTCAAATACATGTAAAACCATGAAATAGCTTTATTGAAATTGGTAATGTTGGACTTTTTTTCCTAATCTAGATGGAAATTATCCAGCTAAGTTAATCTATAAGTAAAATGAATTTAAAACTTACACGTTGACATTATGGTAACATCTTGACAAGACAAATCTCAGCATCTAAAAGTGTCACTGCGATTTCTATAATGTATATGTGTATTTGCTAGATCATGATTTTTGTCTATAACACCCCACACCTGGAACACACAGACTCTCTGACTGGTAACTTACATGCATTTTATTTTTAAGAAGAGGGGTCTGTTGAAAAAAGCAAGAGAAAGAGTAGAGAAGGAGGCAGGGAGAAGGCTTTTAAAACACCAAAAAAAAGATAAATTATCCATTTAGAGCATGCAGAAGGTCGTTGAAACATAATATTTGTTTCTGCAGGATTAACGCTAATCTGGCTCCAAACAGACAAGTTGTTCAAAACACCAATAAAATTTCATGCATTTAATTTTGTACTTAACTTTCAGATTGGCAGCTCTTGTAAAAAAAAATGTTTAAATAAAATATTTCATGCTAATACATTCAATATAATACAACTTTGTCTTGCACAACTGTTACAAGAGAACATAAAAAAGTATGAGACATTAAAAACGGAGCTCCTTTGCGTTCATGGCCATGAGTGTATCCCATGAAAACATAAAATGTTTAGCTTATTCCAAGAAGTTAGTAACTTCTTGCTTATTCCTATTACTAAATTGTTGACTAAAAATTGGATGTAGAAAGATATGGCCAAAATTTAAATATTATTTAATTCATACAATGTAAAAGGATGTTTTGAAGAAAAAAATGTGTATCGGTACATATCTCATTTTTGGTAAAGCCTACATGTACAAGAAGAAAGTGAAGCTTTTTTCAAAATAATTTTGTAACGTTCTTACATCATGCTTGACAACAAAAAGTGTGTTGATAAAAATTGCATTGTGTTTACATGTACATGTAAATTCTGACTCAGTATGCCCAAGTTAAATGTGTTTGTCTAATCTGACACTGTAAGCAGTGTTTGCATGTTACATAATTGCAGTTAATGAGTAACAATTTGTTCTTAATACAAAGATAGCATCTTCAATGACAAGTCATTTATGTAAACCAGAATACATATCATATATTGAGGGCCAGATGTACACCAACTCTGTGTGTAATGATATGAGTTGATAACGCCCTTCTGGCTCCAAACAGACGATGTCATAGTTGAGAGACAGGAAGACTTTATCTCTGTGTCAAAGGACTTGCATTAATGCCCTTTTGTTTCTCAACAGATGATATTGTCTGTTTGGAGCCAGAAGGGCATTCACTCAAATAGAGTTAACATCCTTCTGGCAGCAGACTGATGATAATACAGTTAACAACATAATTATTCATACCATTACCGTTTTGTTTTGTTTTTGTTAAAGTATGTGAAAATTTGATTTGTCCCAATTAATGTTTCTTGAGAATGTGACACATTTAAAAGTATTAAAAAAAGGCCCTAATTCAAACAGTCCACCTTTCTTTCTGGAGTTATAGCAAAACATCAAAACATCAAATTTACAAGGGGTGTGAATAATTTAGTTGTTAAATGTACTACATGCACACTCTGATATGTTAGATGGTGGGAAGTATCAATTGCCTTTTAGATCTGCTTCTAAAGGCAAACTAATAATAGGATCTTGTTTACAAGCTTGTAAAGAATTAGTACATGTACATGTACAGGGCACTTTGAAATGGTGACAGAAACAAATAGTGAAGGAGAGTGAAATGAACTGGTAGTCAAACAATCGATCGGTCAAGTAATCACACAATCAATCACTCAAACATTTGTCAATTTAATTTGCTTGCTTTTCTTAATATTAGCTTTGTAAAATCACACAAGGCATGCATGGAACTCACAGGATTACGGATTATGGATTACGGGATGCAGAAAGGTGTGGGCAACATGGTGTTGGGTTTTTGTCGGAAGGGTTTGAAAATTGGGTGTGGCCGGGGTTGGGGTAGGGTGTGGCTGGGGTTGGCGTTGGGTTTGGGTTTGGGCAAGCTTGGCTGCCAGCACATCAAAGTACATTAAAAGAGGGTGATGTGTGCCTGGAGATGGGAAAGAATAGCAGTGGGTACATACTAGACCTATTGTACATACTGTCCATGTGAACAGGAGGAATGAGAGTAACAGATATGTTAAAACCCATTCACACTGCACAAAATATGAGTAAGGGGAGGGGGTGGGGTTGGCATTCCATTGAATGGGGAAGCCCGGAATGGATGTCATTGCAGCCCTTGACTGGGTAAAGGGAGACTGGGGGTACAGAAACTTTCAAGCCCCATTCACACTGCAAAAGAAAGGAGTTATTGGAGGGCTAAGCATTGAATGGAATGCAAAAGTTCAAGAGGAAGAGTCAGAGCCAGCCTGGAGGGGAGTGTAAAGGATGACTGGAGAGGGGGCAGGGGGGGGGGGAGCATATCTGAGATGTCATTCACATAGTACAGCAAAAAATAGAAGTGAGGGGAGAGGAGAGAGGGGAGAGGTTCTGAGACGTCATTCACACAGAGCGGCAAAAGGTACTGTAAGAGTGAAGGAACAGGAGAGAGGGGAAAAGGAGAGAGGGGAAGAGGAGAGAGGGGAAGAGGAGAGAGGGGAAGAGGAGAGAGGGGAAGAGGAGAGAGGGGAAGAGGAGAGAGGAGAGGGGAAGAGGAGAGGGGTGGAGTTGGCATTCCATTGAATGGGGGCGCCTGGAAGGAGGTGTCAGGGCAGTCCTAGAAGGAATATGGAAATCTGAGGCATCATTCACACTTCAAAAGATAGGAGGTTAGGGGGTGGAGTTGGCTTGTCACATGTGTCTGAATGCCTCCGGATCGGTTGAAGGATGAGCTGGTGTTCAGGCACAGTGGAGCACCCCAATTACCGTGCGATCGACTCTCGTCCAGTAAACATCATTTGCATAAAATCAACAATTGTGTACCGATCGATGCGAAAAAAAGTAAACAAATTTTGAAGACAAATTCTTCATTAATGTGCTGAATATCACCATTCAAAGCTACTAAATCGAGTATTTAATAAATTTGCAAGACACTCATGTGTATAAAAAGAGTTATTGATGCACAGAAAATGTGAAATTTAAGGGATAGTTTTGACGAACAAAAACGAAAAAAATGAGATACAAAATCACCGTAAAATTCACCATTTCTTTTAGAGCGAGAAAGAATTGCCTCGTATGAACAGAAAGAAAATTTAATAATCTCAATCCTTGTGAAATGTCTCTTTTCATAGTTGCTTGATAGGGTCGTATCAGAGAAAAACATACCCCAATGTCCGAATCTCATCGAACAAAAATAATCCTTCGTTGTCGCAAAATTGTTTGACCAGTCCCATACATTCAAATGTGTGTCATGTCTGAACCTCGCGTGTGCGTTGGCTATACATGTCTTGCCAGCCGACTGCACACGTGCACGCTAATGGCTCAGCTGTTTCGATCTGGCCTGCACCGGGCCTAAGACGCATGCGCAGTACATCGCTGAGATCGATGACGTCATGTTCAATGAGTTCGCTGACTACAACTTTTAAAAATGAAGCCCCATGAAAAAGAACGTTATAACCAAAAAAAATACAGCGGAGAAGCGAAAATTTCGCCCATGTATGGATTCAACCCTAATGAATATTCATACCAAGTCTCTTCTTCGTGCATTGCTTGATAGGGTCATGAACTTAAAAAGTAGACGTCGTGTTTTTCGAGGGGCGAAGCTCAAAACACATTAATATCTCGAGTTTTATTCCATGGAATTTCGTATTTATTTCACTGACATCAAATTCATAATAATTTTAGTTAGTATGGAAAGTTTCATAGCGATATTGGCAGTAATAAAGGCGCAACGCGAATTTTAAGATTTGACATTCTAGCACACACATGTTCGGATTCACGCAGATGTCCGTTGGTTATTCAAATAGAACGGGCCGCTTATGATATGCAAATTGGGGTGCTCCGCCGTGCCTGTGTTAGGTGAGGGTAAATCTGAGCCAAACTGCAACGGGGCTCTGTGGGGCTGAGGAAGGGGTAGGCGGGTTGCATGGGGAAGGGTAGGCGGGTTGCATGGGGAAGAGGAGGGGCAGGGTGAGGGGGAGGGGGGGGGGGGGGGGGGGGGGGGGGGGGGGGGGGGGGGGGGTAGAGGAGGGGGAGGGGTCAGGGAATGCAATTACCTGCTGCTGATCTACATTGTTTTCACCGTAGTTAGGGAACTTGGGAAAGAGATTCTACGATAATAAATGGATATATAAAGCAAATGATGACAATGATAAACACAAAAGAATGAAAGCTATGGATACAGCATATACATGTATAGATAAAAGGAGGTGCAATGTAGGTAGGAGATTATATGATGGCGCTAAAGAAAATATCTAGAGATTAAATACTATAATCTGGAAGCATGACTAAAGAAGTAGGAAAAATACTATAAAAATATGGCAAATTCATAAGGGGAACGCAGCGTGCATATACACGGTAGAAGGCTAAATTGTTGATTCCTTTTAAATGACCTCTTTAAAACAAAATTACAAATGACAAGCATACAAGGAGCGTTGCTTTAAACAAATGTCATGTATCTCTATAAAATAAATATCAAATGGAAGAGAGGGACCAGGGGTGCGTTTCACAAAGCCTTTTTTCAATGACAAATGACAAAAATCAGTGACAAATTTGCCGATAACCAATCAGAAGCAAGGATTTCTTAATAACATTTCTTATAACAAAAACTGTCATTTGTCACTGATGACAACAAGTTTTGTGACCCCCCCCCCCCCCTGGAGATAGAGAAAGAGTAAGAAACAGACAGACAGATAATAGACAGAAACAGACACTAAGAATCAAGAATGTTACATCTAATGGCAAAGATGGAATGAGATTTGATAGCAGTAAGATTAGTTAATTTTTAATTTTTAAATCACATTGTAATTTTCTCTTTAATTTTCTATGATTTTGTAACTGATATATCATTTATTCTATCTTACACTTTATCCTTCATTTTTCATCCATATCATAGCTAGGGCCTACTGTAAGCTACATCTTGTACTTTTTTTCTCTCTGATGATGGATAGGAAAGTACATATACCTGCTCATCTAAATGTTATCTATTAAAGTGAATTTAATTTGTAGGTATATCCTATGTATATTAAAATCTACTTCATCCATTTCCCAGCCTTCTTTTTATTTCAAACACATCCTTAAAAATAACTAATATTAAAATCTGGTTTTTAAAACAGGACATTTCAATAAAATTTCATTTCCTTCTTGCGAAATTCTATCCATGATTTGCAAATTTGATGAGTTTGTTTTTGATAAATAAAAAACTGCCTGCTGTTTCCTGTTTCAAACATGAAAATGGCCTGAATCAATATGATACACATATGAATGTTCAGCACTCAATTAACAACCAAAACTAGAACTTGTGGGTGTGTGTACAAATAAATTGGTAATTAAACTTTTGACAGTCATTTCAATAACCACTACCCACTCACAAATTCTATTTTGATGCAGTCATGTATTATTTACACTGTCTGTTAAGCTATAGATACTTTTATAAAGACTTGATGCCTTTCTGCTCTACTATTAAAGCAGATAAGTCATGTACATGTACATGTAGGTGATTATCAATTGACTCACTATTGGTTCCAATTGAAAGAAGTCATTAACAAATTCATATCGTATCTTTGGAACCAGAAACGTGTAGAGTGACTTAATAATGTAAAAACTTCAACACTGAGTCGATGCCCTTCTGGCTCCAAACTGACGATAAATTCAATGAAAACTCATGAAACATTTCTAAAGAATCAGTTTGATTATATTCACTGTGAAACATGAATCCGGGTTGCCGTTTGTGATTACAAGTGAAGAAGAAAAGAAAAGGTACACACACAATGTAGAAACACACTAAATGATTCAACAGCCTACTATAAACGATGCTTGGATGGGGAAAAGGACTGTATGTTTATGATTTTGTTGGTTGAGAGTAGAGAGGTGTTGATTCTGCCTCGCTGATTAAAACTCATTCAACAGCATGTTGGCTTATCAAGAAATAACATCATGTATGTGAAAGGTTTGGTCTATTCAGAGACAGAAGGGTATGAATTCTGTATTTTGAGGATGTCAAGAGCACGTAATTAATTATATTAATTAAATTTGGGTTGGTAATTTCAGCATCCTTTCTGGAATAACACACCTTATCACAAGGAGGTTTATGTTTGTGTAGGTGACTATAATGTCAAAGGATGTAAATAGTAGAAATAAGAACTTTTTGCACTTTCAGCAACCTTTCAAAATGTAATGAGAGACTGATATGATTAAGATAAACTGACTTTATTTGGCAATGACAACTTTGAGGTTTTAATGAATTGGTAATGAAGGGCTAGGTAATTAAAGAATCATGAGTTTTTAATGCATTTCAGTACCTGATAAAACTCTACAAATGTTGAGTACATGATTTATAGCTCAGCGTAAATGAAGATAAAACGACAGAGATATTGCTCCCTCCCTACCTCATCTAAAAAGTGTATGATATAAATTCATATCTTCTTTGGAAATCCATGCCCTTCTCTTAAACTGGCACATATTCAGCAAACAAGGAAAAACAAAAGAGGAATATTATATTTGCCTATTGTTTCTTCTTTTCAGAACGGTTAGTAAATGAATAAATTTCAATTTGAGCAATCTAAGAGTTCACTTAATTTTTTTTACAGAATGCCTTTAATTATTTAAACATATTTGTGGCTTACACACAGTAAATAAGATTGATTGATCGATCTGTATTGAAAAACAAGTCAGAAAAAATCTCGGAACCAGCGGGACTTGAACCTGCATCTGGGTGTAAGCCACAAATATGTTTAAATAATTGAAATTTCTCCCAGGAAGCATTACATTTATAAAAGAATGCCTTTAATCATAATGTGCATGGTTGTTGCCATAAATCTTATATCATATAAAACTTATATGTAGCTGAAGCACTTCAGGTACCAGCAGTTCTTCACATTTGAAGAGGGTTTGAGTACTTTTGTTAGATCAGATGTTATGAGTTGAGTAAATCTTTCCAGATCGTTTGGAGCCAGGAGGCTGTAACTCCTATCATTTTAAAGCAGCGTTAATGCCCTTTTGGCGCAGAACAGATCATGTTTCTGACAAGCTTGAAGACTTCGGAGGTAAGCACTTTATAAGTACTGTTTTTATTATTATTAATATCATATTTTATTTAATATTAGCTGGTCATACCCTCTGACAGATTCGAATTGATTTCAAATGATTATGAAATGCTGGTATCAGAGGTAAAGCACACATGGATTAATGTACATTTATATTCATAATGTGTGTCTGCATCAGAAACGGATTTAATTTTTAAACATCTGTCATGTCTGGCCACTGAAGAAGAGTGTGACACTAACCTGTTTCTTTTGTTTTTTTTTGTTTTTTGGATAACTCATCGCCCTCCGCCTGCCGGATGGAGGGTGTTTTATGCCGTTTTTTGGTTTTTCACATTATCATTGAAAAACAAAGTGTGTTGTCTAATGTCTATTACATCATCTGTTGAGCGCAAGAAGGGCATTGACCCTCAACAATAGGAGTAAATGCCCTTCTACACGTAGCTCTCAACAGAAGATATGTCTGGAATCTTATGTCATTTTTGAGCAATAAAATTACCAATGTTGAAATGTACTATGTACCACAAGAAAAAGATGAGTAAGTCAACATCTAACACAGCTTGTCCAATATGAACAAAGCTTGTCAATTATGTGGCAAACTCTATTGCCTAATATACACCGTACAACATGTATCAAGTATTTCAAATTTGCAATATTAAAGGATGCTCACATATAACTTGTAAACGAAGGCATTGCTAAAAGGAGGATCTTTGTTATCAATAAGGGATGTAATAATTTCATTTTGAATTTTTTTTTTTACAAGTGAAACCTTTTGGGGGTGATACAGTAATTTCATATATATCTTGCTGAAGTGTGGGTTTTTTTGTAAGACAACTTTTCTATTACACTTTGCTTCTGCTTGTTTATCACTGTGCATAATGTACATGTACATATATTGTTGCCATATTCATAAAAGTGAGATTGATGATGAATAAGAGATCAAGTGATATTTGTTTCTCATATTAGTGACCATATGGCACTAGAATAACTGTCTCAACAGCTTTTTTTTTTTCCTTGCTGAATGTATGAACAGTAGGAAGGTGAAATCAGTGATTGATTATACATGTACAAAGGCAATAGAAAGTACAAGACAAGGTGGAAAAATTTCCGGGGGCAGCTTAGAAGAGAAAGAGTACAGGAAAGAAAGTCATGACTATATGAAAGAGAAATCATTTCACAAAGAAACCTTGAAGGAGAGAAATGGAGGGCCGAGAGTTACTGGGGTACAGAGGAGGGTGGGGCCCGAGGATGATAGTGAGCGCTAAAAAAAAGGTTTTAACGAGAGTTGAGTTTTTTTGTTTAAGTTTTATAAATCCAAGCGCTTGCGCAAGGTGTTCAAGCTAGTCGTGAAAAAACGGCACCTCACCACCACCCCCTCAAAATGACTAGAGGCATGGTGGCTCAGTGGTTAGAGCACCCGCCTCATGGACGGAATGTCGTGGCTTCGAACCCCGGCCGAGTCATACCTAAGACTTATAACAATGGGACCTTCTGCCTTCTAGCTAGGCGCTCAGCATATTAGATTGGAGAAGGGTAGTAATAACATATTATGTTATGCAGGGCCCGCTGTAAGAGCAGTTTCATACATGTAACTGAAGTGGCTACCCTGGGTAAATAAAACGTTATTATTATTATTATTGTTATTATTATTATTATTGTTATAGGTACAGTGGAGGGTGCGGTCATTACCCCTTCATGGAATGGTTGGTTCTCCTTGTCACTTTAAAAATTTGAAAGAATTATATAAAGAATTAAGAAAATCAAATAATTAACAATTTCAAAAACTAAAAGAAAGATAGAAGGCTACATGTAAGAGAGAGCAGAGACAGATAGAGAATGAATGTATGTGTGTACTTAAATAATAGAGAGTGAAGAGAAAGGGAACGAGAGAGTTAAGAACTACTAGAGGGGTAAAGAGAAGGGCGTGGTCATTACCCCTTCATGAAGTGGCTGGTCCTCCTTGTCAGTAGGCGCTCCCATGTGGCTCTCAGCCATCTCAATCTCCTGAGGGTTCGCTACTGCGGCATTATCAGGTTGGACTCCTTCAAAACCTGCACATAAGAAGAAAAAAAGAAGAATATTTTTGGTAAATGAGGTGTTTGAGATTTCAGGATGATGAAGGTCTATCAGGACATACATGTACATTGTACAGGGCCCCTGTTGCATAAAACTTACCATTGATGGTAACTTTGCCATCAATCGCAACTACCATGGTAACAGGGCTCAAAAGCCAATTAAAATCAAGGTTGGTAGTTACCATTGATGGCAAAGTTACCATCAACGGTAAGTTTTGTGCAACGGGGCCCAGATCGGATTACAAATTTGTAAACTTGAAATTTTGATGCAGTGCTTTTGATAGTATTGCATTGATTGTTTAAAATAGCAAATAGCTTTTCACAGCTGCAATGTGCATGGACAGCCGAAACAGGAAGTAAAATATTCCTGCCTTTTTAAAGATTAAACTTTTGTGCTCTTAAAGGTAAAGACCAGTTATGGTCATGCGATTGCATTGTGAAAGAAACGTTGTGGAATCGATCAGAAAAGGTTGATCATCTAGCATCTAGCATCTGCAAGGTTCTGGAATCACCAAAATGATAAGAAATTTGGCCCATTCTTCGTAAAGTTACAAGCACTATACACAGAAAGATGTATATAGGACTACCCTATATCTCAGACCATGAGAGAAACAAATTTACCAAATATATGAATTAGTAGGCGGTTTCCCGGCAAATTTTTTATCACCATGTATTAGTCAAAACATATTCTTTCACATGATTGGTAATGAGAGCTTCCATTTCATTTTTTGAAATTGGGGCGTTTCCAATACTGGTCTTTACCTTTAAACGATGGGCACATTTTTCATCAGTTGACCATGCTCCACGTTACAGCCTTGTCAAATACACCCAATCTTGAAGTACTTTACCACCAACAAGGTTTCTGCATTATTATTTTGTTCCATACATTACCAACAACGCGTCAGTTATACACATGTATCTGGGCAGCGTTTCACGAAAATATCAGAAGTACAACTATAATAATGTTTCCATTAGGGAAGACTAAAAAAATAATGGTGCACGCAAAAGATAGGCTAAATGAATGTTGGCCTTCATCGGTACAGCACCAAGCAATGATTTGGCCTTCAAATCAATATAACCTGTAGCTTGTATGTGTCAAAAGTTTAAAACAATGTCACCACATTATTATGGACTTTTCACAGATTAAACATGTATGACAATATGGACACATACATGTATTTATATATGGGCATGATTGAAAAATAATAACACACACAAAAGATATGCTATGTTGGCCTTCAGTAAAACAGTACAGCTGCAATTTAGGAGAGATTTGGCCTTCATATCAATACCTGTAGCTCGTGTATGTGTCAAAATTTCAAAACAATATCACTGCATCATTTACAGAAGTATACCATTATGAATATGTAAGATATTGATTTTCCATATTCATACATCTAGGTTACATGTATGACAATATGTACAGATAAAAACATGTACATGTACTTATTGTACATTCATGTACATTTAAAACATACTGTAAGTACAATATAAATACATGTACATGTACATACAGTGGCAAATGAAGAAATGGAAGGGGGGGGGGTCATGTACTGTACAGTATGTACCCCGAAACTCTAGGGTGGAGTCTTGGCGCAGGTGGAGCTCCATCATAATGTCATACATGAATATGAATGAGATTAAAACAAAAATGAATATGTACGTATGAGATTGCATCATACATATGTATGAGGTTACATCATACATGAATATGTATGAGATTACATCATACATGAATATGTATGAGATTACATCATACATGAATATGTATGAGATTACATTATACATGAATATGTATGAGATTAAATCAACATGAATATGTAAATGTACATGTATGAGATTGAATCATCCAATACAAGTGTACATGAACACAAATTTACATGTTATTGTAATTAATGCTTTAGTTTTCTAACATTCACATCGGTTATTGCTCTAGTCCGTGTTAACCAACACTCCAATGTAGAAGGATGGTAGTGCAAACAGCTCTCAAAAATATACATGTACATGTATGCTGTACCTCATCGCAAAAAGCATAAAATCGGGCCCTATTCCAACAAAACAGCGCAGCGGTATGTTTGCAAACCATTCGTAATGCATGCATATAAAATCAGCCTTCAGTTTTGTCATGGATTAGGGCTCTTCAACAATACCTGTAGAGCTATACAAAAGGCTTTAACAATTTCTACCAGAGTTATTATGTGTGCAAACTATACAGTACATGTACCTGTATGTATATTGTGCAATACAACAAGAAGTGAAATCTACTTGTAATATACACTGTATAGGTAATACATGTATGTTTGTACAGTACATGTACATGTAGGTTGAACTTTTCCATTGAAAAGTACATACATGTATTTACATGTACCGGTATTTGGGTAGGCCTACAGAGATTTACATGACATAAATTTTCTTGCCAAGTAGCTGTATAATGAACAGCAGATTGTGACCATCTTTCACTGTAGCCAAAAAAAAGTTGTCAAAAAGGGGGTGTGGCGTTTTGAATATCATTTTAAACTTCTTTGTATTTACTATGTATGCAAATGAATGTAAATGTATTAATACTGGATCATTCTCAATGATATTGATGATCATGAGTGTTGATCCGAGCTAAAAACTATATCTGTATTATGTCAGTGTACATGTGTTCAATACATCTACATGTACATGAATAACGAACAGGAATTATGATATGTACTGTACGTGTACTGTGAGTATCAAGACTGGAACTACATTGCTTTTTGCCACAGAAAACTATTTCTGTACAGATACAATGAAAAAGAAAAGAGATAAGAAGTCAAAGGTATCATCTATTCTCAAAGCACACAGTTACCTAATTGCAAAGAGAACACTAAGATAAGACAAAATGCCTCAAGCAGGATATTGAAGGATATAAGGCATGGATAATGATAATATTGCTCTGTAAATGAAGGTCCAGAGAGAGCTGTGGTCAGCGACGGAATTCTTACCGAGAAGGACCGGTTCTGTAGCCTGTGACTTGGTCACTGCGAAATACATGCTTCTAATCAGTGGTCAAATCCAATGCTATCTCAACATGCCGACACCGAGTCCAGCAGCTGTAGGAACGTCCAATACGGGTACTCACTACAACTAGCCAGTGGTTAAAAATAACCACTAATAAATAACTACTAATGGTCTAAGTAATTAGGATTTGAGATAAGTGGCTATCGTACCGAGGGTTGTGGGAGGGGCAGGTGAGACCGCGGCCGGTATGTCGGTGTCTTCGGTGTCGTCGGTCTCGGTGTACGACTTGTAGCTCTTGAGAATGGCTTCCTCGTCTTCCTTCTTCTTGCCCAGCAAGCTACTAGGACGGAAACCGGTTGAGCTCATCGCGGGTCTACCGATGAACGACTGGGCCTAAACAATGCTGGAATGCGGGTAAAGCTCCCAATTTCTCTATGCCCTCTTGAGCAGGATCCAAAGTTTATATCATTAGGCCGAGATCAGACTGACTGAGCAGAAGAATGATACACACCTATTTTGTTTACACATCCATTGGATTTTCGTTGTGGTCTAACCTCCTTAGAATAGGCGATTCAGACCCCAATTACTTCCTGATAATTAAACTGTCAGTGATGGGTGTGATTCCACTACTTAAAGATAAAGTTGTGTTCTGGTCATGCGATTGCATTGTGAAAGAAACCTTGTGGAATCGATCAGAAAAGGTTGATCATCTAGCATATACATGTAAGTACTGCAAGGTTTTGGAATCATCAAAACGATAAGAAATTTGGCCCAGTCTTGGTAAAGTTACAAGCACTGTACACATAAAGATGTATATAGGACTATGCGACACGTGCACGACATTCTTCAGGTCCAAATAGATATAAACATTTACCAAATATATCAATTAGTAGGCGGTTTCCAAGCAACATTTGTATCATCATGTATTAGTCAAAACATATTCTTTCACATAATTGGTAATAAGAGCTTCCATTTCATTTTTTGAGAGGGGGGGGGGGTTCAAAAACCTGGTCTTTACATTTAACTTTATAGAGAGTGACATGAAGTGTGAAGTTGCATATTGATACATTCAATGTAATTAACAACTATTAGATGACAGTATGTTTATGCTGACTGATGTTTGGCCCACAAAGGAAGTGTCAATATCCCACCCCCCCCCCCCTTCTTATCCCTTCAATTAAAATGGACTTTAAATGGTGGTACATAAAAACATCAATCATATTAATTCACTTAATGCAATCATAGGTTTGCCTCAGCTTTAATCATGGTCTGAATTAAAACGTCATGTCTAAATGTTGCAAAAATAAACCTGTGATATTTACCAAGTAACGGACACCCCCTTATTTAAAATTCCTATAAAGCTAGATTGAGAATAAGAGTCCACTCAAAATAATATGTTCTTTGGCTTTTGATTATAACCAATTCTAAAACAGTTGAGTTTCTTCTGAACTGTCTTGCTTACAATCATTTGCATGTACCACTACCAGTAAACGTCACTTTATTATCAGTACATTACACAACACCTGTTCCATCTACCATGTTTTACCGGTCTCTTAACTTTCACTACCATCCAGGCTTATCCCGATAGCTCTATTTATAATTTTATAGCTGTTATAAATTTATATGTTGCACATTCACAATGGAAATATTAATGAAAGAAATTTAAGAAGCATATCAGGGCAGTTCAAAGTTTTTAATTCAAATTCTCTGGTGTCATGGAATGCTTTGTACCACCCCTTTCAAAGACGGTCACAGTAGGCATAGTACCGGGTATCTTTATACGAAACTGGCACCTATGTTTCTGATATTTAAAAAAAAGGGATTCTATTGGTACTTGAAAAAGTAAAATAGACATGACGTACATGTAGCTACAAATGAAGCTTTCTTCCAAGATTGCCTCTGTTAAATTAAGCATGATGCTTTATACATTTTTGTCCTCGTTTCAAAAAGCCATTAGGAGTATCGGCATATCGTTCACCGACATTGCGTGCCCCTAATGGATGCTGTACTGTTAATGTTCTAGATATATTGTGAGAAGCAGCTTGGGTAATATATAGAACTCAAATGATGCTGAAACTTGTTTGTTTGGGATTTTCTTTTTTACTGCTATACATTTTTATTTCCGAGATCTATGCATAATCAAAGCAAAAGCAAAAGCAAAAGCAAGGTTTTGTGATTTTATTCTATTTTCATTTTTTGGGGGAGAGGGGGTTCGGTTTTGTCGTTTAAATGCTTCAAGTTATTACCTTACAATAAGAGAGACATGGTTTATATGTGAATCTACCTTTTATGCAAATATAATTTATTTTAAAATATGGTTTATGGGGGAGAATCAGGTATAGTATATTTTGTTGTCATAGTTAATAACTAGATAAACAACTTCATGCTGTTTATTTATCGATAATAGTGTCTGATGAGTAAAAGTTCACTCTCAGCTCCATTCTTTCAAAAGTATAATGTACATGTCTATTTGATTACATGGCTTGCCATTCTCGCTTTGAGCAGACGATGTATGTTAGTGTTCAAATGCATGCAGACAATCTGGAATTCCATCATAATCTCTCTCTTTTCCTACATTCAGACAATTTCTAGAAAAAAGGAAAAACATGTTTGATCCCATTTTAAAAAGAAAAGGTATGATTCCAGAGACTACGTATAATTCACTATAAGCCATTCAAGCATGATATTGGCTCATTTGGACTCTGGACCTCAAAGGGTTCGGTATTTGTATACAAGCAATCGGGGTAAACACTGATTTCAAAAGTTCGTGCTCTTCCCTCCACTGATCAAAATCTGTCCATTTGTTCCAAAAGATGACTGCTAATTTTTCTGCTGTGTTCACATTTGATGTCGACTACTTGATTCTTTTTGTTGTTTTTAAACAAAGAAAAGTTTAATATGTACTGTATGTTGACGATGATTCTATATATATGTCATGCTTTTTTCTGATGTCGACTTTCTCTCTTACCAACTTTTCTTCACTGCTCGAAACCCACCTCCTCTGCTTACCGATATCTAATTTTGGTCCTCTTCAACTCTCTCGCTCTCATCTCCCTGCTCTCATCATCGAATAAAAATCATTTCATGTACCTTACCCATCTAAAGCTGTTATGAATTTAGTTAACCATCACTACAATAACTGTCTATGATTATTATTATTTCTTTTTTGTAAATTGATCTCTGCTAACTTTTACAAGTGAAAAACAAATTTCCAAATTGACAATAAATACTTAATTTCAATTTCAATACTTCTCCATTCCCTGATTCACACTTTTCTATCAAATTTCACATTTTCTGAATCTATCAACTGTAATAATCACACTTCCTTGCTGCATTCATGTTGTTGAATCGTTCACATTTAAAAGCAAACAAACAAAATGTGTATGTACAGTATTTCAAATATTCCTCTAGACTAGGAATATGTCAAGTGTGAAGATTGTGCAAATAAAATATACATGCAGGCTTACTGGTAGACCCATGAACATATTTTTCCTCCTAAATTTACAGTCGAGTAAATATTGTTTCACTATAAAACTATGAAAAAAATTCAGCAGAGATATGAAATAAGTCTATTAAAAGATAAATGGGTTCGGGAACAAGGCCATGCACGTTTCTGAATGCTCTATAGACTCCATGGTGGTGTTCCCTTATGGGAGGTTGGGGGTGGACATGTTTGGGAAATGGTTGTCAAAAACAGAGTGATGCCCCCATAGTGATTAACCCACTCAATACCACAGAGCCACAATAACACTGAATCCTATTCACAGAAAGACCACAAAAAAAATTGTTTCGTTTATAATTGCACAATAGTTTTTGCCCAATAGAATACCCTTCAGTAGCACGACTACAAAATGTACTTGTTAAAATGTAGCTCTTTATCAAATAGCCCAGTACTATCTTTCTTTCATTTTTTTATTTTTATTTTTTTTTAGGGGGGGGGGGGTTGGAGTTCACACTAGTAGGTTTAAAACATATATGTTTGATCTCAATCTTGTTGGCCCAAGTTAATGATGAAACATGATTATGTTTAAACGTACATAGTCACAGGCGAGATTAGCTTCAAAGTTGTTTTACACGTTATGCAACAATTGCCAAACAAACATAGGACTATCCCTATTGTAAACAGACGGACATACAATCATGAAGTTGACCCCTCCAACCCCCCCCCCCCATATTCCTCATTACCTATGCACTGGCATGATGTACAGTATATTCCCAATATGGCACATTTTAATAATGTTTTATGGACATCAAATAGTTTGTTTGTATTTCAATCTCTTGCATTCATTTCAAATGGTTCTGAAGTACATGAAGTACAAATAGACACCCACATACGTTGAATTATTACAAGGACATTATGTACACATAATAATTGCGCTGTGTAGTCTTCTGGCACACCTAAACTATTAAAGGTAAAGACCAGTTATGGTCATGCGATTGCATTGTGAAAGAAACGTTGTGGAATCGATCAGAAAAGGTTGATCATCTAGCATCTAGCATCTGCAAGGTTCTGGAATCATCAAAATGATAAGAGATTTGGCCCATTCTTCGTAAAGTTACAAGCACTATACATAGAAAGATGTATATGGGACTACCCTATATCTCTCACAGACCATGAGAGAAACAAATTTGCCAAATATATGAATTAGTAGGCGGTTTCCCAGCAATTTTTTTATCATCATGTATTAGTCAAAACATATTCTTTCACATGATTGGTAATGAGAGCTTCCATTTCATTTTTTGAAATTGGGGCGTTTCCAATACTGGTCTTTACCTTTAAAGCAACAACTGCAGGGGAATGGTGAGAGCAACCAGTGGCATGAACGGCCTGCCATATCTCAAGTTCATCTTAGTCTTTGTGAAACACCCCCAGTTCTACTTCTAGTCGAATTTAAAACAATGACATGAACAAATGAACAAATAAATTTTAGCTACTGTACACGTACTGCCCTTCTGGCTCCGAAAAGAGACATGTGCATTGTTAAATCTGATGTAGATTAGTATTGAGACAAATGCTTGACAAATGAATACCTGGGCCTTGCATGCCATCTGTAGATCTGCTCGAGTCAACAGATTGTTTTGATTAAAAAAAAGATTGTTGCGTAGGTGTGCCATTGATAGCATTCCCTTAGTTCAACCATGCAACCCTTTGTACACTGTATTAGGTCTATGGTTCAACTATCAAAACGTGATATCATTTTATTGTTATGCACATGTACACATCTGTTTCATGAAAACATAGTGAACAGATACACAGTACATGACCATTTATATCAATTTCTGAAATGCACATTTTTCCTTTTATGAGTATTTCATGTATGAAAGTGAAGACAAGGGCGGAGATTAAGCTGACGATCATAGAAAGTGAATGCTTTAAACCATAAATAAATCAAATCAAATCTAATCAAATCAAATCAACCATTGAACTGCAATATTTCCATACATGTAGCTTATAAAGCCAGGTTATCTCAAGCTTAATACATGTGATATTTCAAAGTTTGCTGTTATTTTTTCTGTTTGACTGATTTTCTTCTCTAATATGTCTGCTTCCATTCCAAGTGTGTGGATGAGCTCCTGTGCAGTACTGAACTAAACACACATCCATTTCTTACTGAACAAAAAACAGAGCAAACAAACTTCACAAAGTTCAGACAAAAGAGGTCATCGATGTGAGCTCAATCGACTCCACCCTACTAATACTATATGAATGAAATACATGTAGGGTATGTTTATGCTCAACTTTTTCTGGCCAGAATACGCGTTTAGTTCAAAACACAGTTGCGTCCTTTCTCATTTTTGTAGAATCACCGAAAAACGGTGATCACAATCACCGATCGTAAACTCACAAAGAGGTGCGTTTACCATCGGCGATTCTGGGCAGCATAAACGCACAACATCGTAATACATCGTATGACCCTGCTTTCAAGATCAGACTATAAAACGTGTGAGCAATAAGATTATTTTCTCTATTTTCAATGAAAATACAGTGTATACCGGTACATACACAACTTTATCATTATATCTAGACAATGTTTAACCAAATGCAAAACCGAAAATGAATATTACGATGAGCATAACATTTTTTTTTTTCCTCATCTGGAATAAAAAGTGAAATTGGACTAAAACGAGATAACGTATTCATGATGGATAATAAAGTAATCGTTTAACAACACAAAGTTTTAGCATTTGCACACAACATTGATCTGGCATTTTAACCCTAAATGAGGTGTGGGAGGTGTGGGAGGGAGGGGAGGAGAGGAGGGGAGGGGAGGGGAGGGGGGAGGGGGGGAGGGGGGGTTCTGCAGAATTTTGCCAAGGTAGGGCAAACGATCAATTTATATGTCATCTATTCAGAGCAAGAAGGGCATTAATTCTGTGCTAACGTCCATGAGAATAACTCCCTTCTGGCTACAAAAAGACGATATTGTGTTTTTTTATCTTTGAGCTGTGGCTTTGAGCTTTTTTCAATTTCAGTTTTTAATTTAGTAACAACTCACCATTATTGGCATAATTCATGTCATGTCCGGGAGGGTAGACCTTGATCAAGGGTTGAGGATTGTCAGAGCTCTTCTCTGACATTGCATTTGCAGTGTATAAATGCATTCAGGCAACTGTTGAATACACGTACAGTAGTAGTTGAGCAGAAATCTGTGATCCCTTCAAAACATGCAGTAGATATCCGAATGTATTAAGACGAGGTCTATTAACAAAACACACCGTCGATGTCTACGAAAATTCAAAGGTGGAACACGAAATTCAGCAATTCTATGATGACAATCTACATACAGATGTTCAGTTGTTGCAAAATGTAGAATAAAAATGAATATGCACAGGTGTATACCATCAGTGTCTGGTAAGCCGTTCTAGGTACTGTGCATGCACATTGTACATTGTAGTTGACGATAAATAAAGTATACAATGTATAGCGTGCCTGTAGAAACCACTGTTTAATTTGTCACAACAAATTTATACAAGGCCGTGTACATTACTTAAGAATGTGAAGGTGCGAACTGTAATGCCGTAAAAGAAGCAGTCGTAAATAAATGGCTTTCTTTACTGATCATGCAGTGTACACACAAATTCATGGTACCAGCACCATTTGGGTGAGAATGCCATCATAAATTTACATGGTCATATTAGCTTATTGTTCAATGAAATAGCCCATATCTATTTCTTCATAGTTTAATAGTACAGCTCAACTAATACCCTGCCTTTGCTTTAGACTACCAGGGTTAATTGTATAACTACCGGTATATGAGAATAGTATAGCTATACTATAATAAGTAATTAATTATTCCCTAGTCTGAATGCTATCTTAAGAAACAACAAAACATTGTATCATGAAACGTTGTATTGCAAAACGCCCCGATTGAGGATCCTATCGAACAAAAACTTGATAAACAATCAGCATCTCGCTCTAGTCTAATACTCTTTTCACACTGGTTTTGCTTAACCCCGCACTTTGCTTAGCCCCGTACTATCCTTAACCCCGGACTATTTTTTTTGGCTTTTCACACTCGCTGTTTTTAGTCCCGTACTAGCGCCTATTCCGGAATAAGAAAATTCCCCCTGTTCTCACTGCATTTCGTTAACCCCGGATATCGTGTATGTTATGATTGGACATACCTCGCATCTGGCCAGCTGCGATACGCTCCATTGCGTAGTACCAGACTATTTTTCGTTTCTGTTCTCATTCATTTGCTTAGCACCGCAATTGCGGGGTTAGCAGGAGTTAGCACCACAATTGCGGAGTTAGCCCTGCTATTTTGCAGGGTTAGTTAACCCCGTACTATAGGTGGGGTTAGCCAACTTTAGCCCACTTTGGTAAAAACCAGTCTGAACAGAAAGTGGAATAGGCTTAACCCCGTACTATAGGTGGGGTTAAGACCCCCCCTTAACCCCACCTTTACTACGGGGTTAAGGAAAATATTGCCAGTGTGAAAAGCATATTAATGTATATACAAAAACGATATAACTGGACAGGGATAATCATGAGCGCGCAGTGATGAGTGATGAGTGAACTCTTCAAAATGTGTTTCTTTATACGATGTCGTTTTCTAGTCTGTACAGTAGTTTACAGATTTGTACGCTCCTTTTGTTATTATGATCCTTTACATGACCTTTCCTTTATTCATATGGCATTTCTTAATATGATGTTTCTTTATAATATGGCATTTCTTTATGTGTTTCTTCATGGCGTTTCTTTATATGACGTTTCTTTTAATAAGATTTTCGTATAAATTTTGTTCAGTCTGAACAGACCATTAGTATGCCGTCTCAAGGACTACCATGTTTTATAGCACGGATATATAATCTTACTTTCACTGATCACAGGGCAGGCTAAAGAGCACTTGATATCTAATCAAGATTGTAAAGTGTATGTCAAACCAGGGAAGTACCCTGTAATTTTACATGTATCTCGACTTCTCAAGGTTTATAAGAAAAATATTTAAATTTCAATTGTGATAATGATGTATATATACACTAGTATGAGTGTACTGACTACTCGTACATAAGCTTGAATACTGCTACATTGTGTGTATACTTTGGTTAATACTGAGTGTATACATGTACAATGGACATTACCAGTATTGAAATCTGACATTATCTGAGCAGCAGTGAACAAATTTGATCGGTCGATTTTGGACTCTTCTTTAATACACTCCAGTGACTGATGATATGACCAGCTGTCAACAGTTGCATCTGTTGAGACTTGGAGTTGGAGAGGGGATTTTTTGCAATCTCACAATATTTTGACCCAAAAAATATTGAACTCAATGGTCAGTGTCTGGCTGTGCACATGGCAAACACCAGTAAAAAGTTGCGGTGCATGACCATCAAAGTGATTAAAGGTAAAGATCAGTTTTGGAAATGCCCCCCTCTCAAAAAATGAAAAGGAAGCTCTTATTACCAATCATGTGAAAGAATATGTTTTGACTACAAATTGTGCTGGGAAACTGCCTACTACATTGTAATTGATATATTTGGTAAATTATCATATCACTCCGGCCTGGAAAGATATCGTGAATGCACTTCAACATTGAACATTTAGGCATATATTTCTGCTTTTTTGCGATTATACCGTAGGTTGAAGTATTGCCATCTAAACCTCTGAAGGCAATATTTAAACAATATCGAATGGATATTTTACACCCAAAACCCTTGAACCGCAATTTTACCACTTCCAGTCTTTACCTTTAAACTATTACTGTAACCTTTAAAGACTGTCAATACTACTAGGCCAGAATGATTAGACCACACAGCGAGGTCACTGACAGGTGGCTATCTCATTAACTCAGCTCTCAACTACATAAGAAAAAGAGGATCACGGGGGACCGGGCACAGATTGGGGAAGTTTTCTATATAGAGGGAGCAAGTAGAGCAAGTAGGACAGTGGGGCTTTAAAAAAAAAAAAAAAAAAAATTTACACAATTTGGAAGACATCAATGTTTTGCAAAACTATCTCTGAATCATTACGCATTTTTTTAGAACAAACTGCAGGATATCAACAAAAATACTGAATCGAGAGTTGCAACAGGTTTTGAAAGAGAAAGTTCAAGCTCGTCACCTGTCGTGGAGGAAATTAGCTCTGAAGTGACCTGACAGCTAACAAGAGATCCCTTCAGCATGTGTCATACAGGGAGCCCTTCCTCCCGCATAGCGACCCTAGCGCCCGACCCGCAGGAAGTGAAACGAGTTAGTCACCTGATAGCAGGTTGAGATCTTCATCTGATGGGTAATGGGT
The DNA here is from genome assembly GCF_000002235.5 of Strongylocentrotus purpuratus. Classification (NCBI taxonomy): domain Eukaryota; kingdom Metazoa; phylum Echinodermata; class Echinoidea; order Camarodonta; family Strongylocentrotidae; genus Strongylocentrotus; species Strongylocentrotus purpuratus. Next base: position 4,554,785 of record NW_022145602.1, on the reverse strand, counting down.
TTGTGCTACTGTCTGCATGATGTGGAGTACTACGGTGTATGAATTATGATTGAGAGATCTGTGGTGGGTATTGCTGGGAGGGTTTGTTTTTGCCATATGGCTACATCGGGGTGTGATATGATAGTTGTACATGTGTGTCAGTGTAGCATCAGGCATGGTCAAGAACTTAAATGTAAATTGGATGGATGGGTTTGGATGGGTTGTGTTGGGCAGATGGACAAGACTTGGCTCATTTGCAAAAAATATAATAATTGAATTTAGTTAGAGCTTTAAAGTTCTTGCGTTGTCACTATTACAAGCGATACCACATTATGGTGCAATACAATTGTGTACCGGTAATACAGTTTCAAATGTTTGCCCTTTCATCATTTTAAATATCAATCTACAGGTACATGAACGTATGTACATCATCATTACTGTACATGTATTATTTCTTAAAACAATTTCAAAAGTCAATTACATTTACAAGAAAGTCAATGAAGTTTTCCCTTTTCCCCCAAATGTTAGTGTTCTTACTGTCCTATATGTTTACAATACATTACAGTATAAAAATCTGGGGGGCTCGAAAACCATGTCAGACTACAGGTACTTGTACATGGCTCTATATATAGATGATCTATTGTACTGCAGATATTAAATTTGGGGCAATATACATGTAGGCCCAAACGATGTCCAATAGTACATGAGAATTCAGAAGTCGGTACACACCCACCCCTACCTGTTTTATGGAATGCGCCCTTGACCCCAGTCAACTGATGAGGTCACATGACCAGGTCAGTGAGGTCAAGCCATTCTGAATTATGTCTATTAAATAGGGAATAAACCCTGAAGGCACAAATATTATAGAAAATTGCCCTGCATGGGAACTCACTACATGTTGGCGAGTGAATATTTGCTGAATGCAACAAAATTGTTTGACATTGCAATAGGCGTGTCTGCACTATCTCGAGATTGCCAAATATCCAGCTATTTGAACTATCCCGATCGCAAACTATCCAGCTAATTTGCGTCTTCATTAGAACGAAGTAGCAAATTAGCTGGATAGTTGGTCGGGATAATATCCCAAGATATCTCGGTCTAGTTTGCGGTTTTCCGTGCTTACTCGAGGTCAGTGGTTGTACTAGCGCGCTGAGCGGTATAGATCGCACGTGCGAACCGGAAATCGTTGTGCATGATGGGATCGGGATATTTGACTCCGGACTTCGGTCTAATGAAGACGGTCGCAAACTATCCCGCGGAAATAGTGGGATATTTTGCAAACTAGACCGAGATATCTTGGGATATTATCCCGACCAACTATCCAGCTAATTTGCTACTTCGTTCTAATGAAGACGCAAATAGCTGGATAGTTTGCGATCGGGATAGTTCAAATAGCTGGATATTTGGCAATCTCGAGATAGTGAAGACGGGCCTATAGAGCCTTTACTTTTAGAGGCTCTGTTTAAATCATTTATAGGGCTATCCTTGGAACAAAATTATCATTCTGAAGGTAACAAACCACAGGAAGAATGAGTGGAAAAATTGGAGAAAATGATGACACTTTCCAGTCAAAAGGGCGATGTATTTCCTTTTTCATCACTATTAAAATTGCCTTATTGCAAAAAAGAGGATCACAGTGAGTCAGTGACATATTTAAAATTTATTCAAAATCCTTGTTAACTGCAATGTGCTAGATGTTTGAAAAGGTCAAGTTCTCTTACAGTTGTTATGAAAACCTGAAGGCCTACAGTACAGACCCACAGAGGAAACAATCTCCAAGCATAAGATAATAATCATCATACAGGCACTTCTCGTTGCGCCCCAACAATTTCCTTCCAGCTGACCTGGGAGACTCACTGCTGACTCAAGTTTCAAGGGGCCATAAAAGAAAAAAGATCAGGGATTTGCTGTCTTCAGCCAAGTACCTGACCATCATTTCCATGGCAACTCACTGTTACACTATTAAACTGATTTGTTATGGGGAAAGGAGTTGGCCAGACAATATCTCACTGATTTTATCAGGGGTTTTTTTTTATAGCAAAACTGTTTTATCAATTTAGTGACACACTGACCATCCTGTTTCCAAATGAATCATGCATGTACAATTATTTGTGCAATTGTGTTTTAAAAAGTGTTTTTGAAAAGTAGGTGGCGTAAAATCATTTTAGCTGTTTCCTTCATTTTACGCCACGTTACATGTGAAATTGTCTCTTGAAAGACAGAATGGGTATTTCAAAGTACATGACATAATAATTTTCTGACTCTTTGACTCTAGCAGATATGCAAATTAATTCTCAACTTTTACAAATAGCTTCTCAAGTTTTGGGATTCTAAAATCTTGAATCCAAAAATCACAGGGAGTACAGTGTACATGCAGCTTCAAATGTTAGCATTTTGAAAGAAACATGAACGTCGGCTGGAGATAAACTTTTTAGGGGTCACAGAAGCACATCACACAAGAATTACCAGGCCAACTTTCATACAATGGGATTAAGGGGAGATTATCCATTACTGTCCAGAGTTTCCTGGACCTGGACAAGGGCACTCTATCCTAGTACTAGTGATTAAGTGTCCATACAAACATTTGAGGGCTTCTCTTGTGTCTAAAAAAACAATGGTGCCTTAAAGGTAAAGACGAGTTATGGTCATGCGATTGCATTGTGAAAGAAACGTTGTGGAATTGATCAGAAAAGGTTGATCATCGAGCATCTAGCATCTGCAAGGTTCTGGAATCATCAAACTATATGAATTAGTAGGCGGTTTCCCCGGCAAATTTTTTATCATCATGTATTAGTTAAAACATATTCTTTCACATGATTGGTAATGAGAGCTTCCATTTCATTTTTTGAAATTGGGGCGTTTCCAATACTGGTCTTTACCTTTAATACACCATAGATAGACTTACCATGTCATGTACACAAGGAGATGCCAATTGCCATTGCCAATGTCATCGAACAGCTGCTCATTTGTGTACTGTGAAGCCTGACACTTAAATAGCGATGTGATACTTTCTCAAAAATAGCAAAATTTCAAGCATGAAACTGTTATGTATTTACCTTTAAAGGCTTAACCCATTGTCTACTGGAGCAAAGTACATGGACAGTTGTAGATCCTGTATTAATTATGTAAACAGGACTGAGAAAATTAAGTACACTGTAGTCAATGGCTTTAATGGGGTTTAACACCTTCAAATATGTGTGGATATTTCAATTTTCATGAGCACAAACGTTTCTTGATATATGTTATTTTCAAAAGTTTCATTATTTGTTTTTCTCTATCAGATATTTCTTAAACTTTCACTGGCTTATTACGTGTACATGTATTTTCTCATATTTTACTGCTTTTGTTGACATCAATTTATGTCAGGGACCATGACTCAGGGTGAACTTTCTCTGAATACAAAACAAAATAGAAATCTAGTTGGTTTGCTTCCAAATGTTTACAAAAAACCTGGCTAGTGTCCAGTGGACTGAAGGCAAAAAGGCTGAACAATTTCCCTTGTTTTTGGCATGAATGACTGTCCTGACATACTTCATAACAAGTTCAAAAATATGTCATTTTCTATTCAATTTCAATTCAATTTCTAAAAAGGGACAATTACAGTAGTGCTGAAGTTCATCTTTATTGTTCTAAATTCTTTGTTTATAAACAAAAATGGCCTGCATTTTGAAGAAATCACATCTCTGACTTGACTTGTTGAGAAGCTGTGGTTCACTAGAGGTCCCCCTCCTCAGCAAAAATCAAAATTTTACAAAAATGCCCACTATAATCTTTCAATTTCTTACTAAAAAATAGAAAGGAAAAAATAGACTGATTTACATGTACATACTGTACGTGTTCATTATTTTACTCAGTGATCGACTGTGTCCTGTATTCCCAAGAAATTGTACACATGAAGGCTACATGCACATGTACAGGGATGATTGTGAAAACTGATAATTGATTCATTTCATATGTCCTGTTTTATGGACAGATGTCCCTTTTAATTACGGGGTACAGACACGCAATGGTACGGTTTGTTGCAAAATTCTTCTCAGTCTACCATCCAACATTTTCTTAACTAAATTTTAAATACTGTACTGTAGGCCTGCTCATTTGAAGGCGTTACACAAATCATACCAAAATCTAATAACAGCAATTTTGTGTGTGTGTGTGTGGGGAGGGGGGAGGGAGGTGGGTATGCAGATATTGGCTTTTAACATCTGTACGGTACACTGATTTTTTAAAGATTTTGACAGCTTGGTTACAACTTTAATGATAACATACATGTAATTACGTGACTGCGATACATTCTAAAGTGCCAGTCACAATATTGCTTCTGAACAAGCATGAAGATGATGTTCAATGTTCAATGTCCATGGATATTAGATAGGCTCCCCTTCAGCTTTCACAGAAAATTATAGAACCTACAGATGTAAATGCAAATACTGTATTCATCTATGAAAAATGAAAAAATGAAAGGTCATCAATGAAATGGTGGAAGACGGCCTTTCAGCCTACTGCACTTGTAATGTACATGTAATTTACATTGTGTATGTCAATAACTCAATATACATTGAGCAGGTCCAATATCAGTATGAAATGTAGCTTCTGTTTGCAAAGCAGTCAGAGCTATAGATGTAGATGACTCAGATTCATATTCATAAGGCATCACTCATATACTTTAACCTAGATGACTCTGCTATATCAACTCTCATCTTCTAAATTGATCTACCGCTCAATCATATTTTAATGGCTTAGCGTGTGAGCGATGCATCAATGCAGTCTGGACTCCCAACTCACCCATGTAATTTATGAAAGTAGAATTGGTACCATTGGTGGAAACTGGAAAGGTGTATTTTGTGAATATATCTACATTACAGCCCTAGACTGGAGACATCTACATGTACATATGGACATGTCATCATCAAAGATTTCATGGTTGTCTTTTTCATTGTTCACCTTGATGTGCACCATGAACTGTACCATTGCAACCTGTACCATTGAATAAAGATTCACAACGATACCGTGTAAGGCTGTAAGCTTTGTAAATTTGACAAGACAGACATGTTTTCCCCATCCCAACATAGTAGTCCGGCAGCCATCTCGATATACCTTGTTTTAGGGTCTATAGTTTTTTTTTCTTCGGATTATAGTTCCTTAGACCATCAATTTGAAGAATTCGATTGCTGACACTCTGTCAGCATTGAGCAATTTGAGATATGTGACGTCATACAAAATGGCCGCCAAAATCCCCTTTTTAACCAAAATTAATGATATAAAAAGTTTTAACAGCATTTTACTACATTAAATGGCAGTCAAATATCTTGATTTTTTTCTAGAATCATCACTAAATAAAAATTGCAATGCTGTATGATCACAAATGATATGCAAATTTGCATAATTCGGAATGGCGCCCTCTATAGGCACATTAACTTGCATAGGTCAAAATGATGGCCAAATACCAATTTCTAACATGAGATTATCATATGTCATGAGTCAGATGCACTGAATACAGTGAGTAAAGATTGTGCTTTACATTTATTTTTATTTTGTAATTTGATACTCGAACAAAACACGGTTGAATTTTATGCTCTCTGTCCCATAGATATGAGGTGGCATATATGGTGATAAATGCCCATTTTCAGTGACAGCGTTAAGAAACTAGATTTGTATTCTAAGGTACTAGATTCTTTTAAATTAACCTAAAAATTACGAACAACCACTACGATACAGGACTATATCCGTTTATAAGTTTGCTTCAAAATCTTGAAATTTGTTTAAAAGCTCTCTAAAGTGTTGGGAACCCTAAAATATTCCATGTGGAAGAGGGTGTCATTTAACACTTAATTCTGCAAAGTAAGGTCGTGACTGTAATGCGTGCTTCCACACGCATGTTTGCAAATGAGTTCTCTTCACGTCTGTGTCATCCACTAGGACCCTAACATACATCTTCTCATTAGCATCAATTTCAATCGCTTGCTGTTCTTTGATGTTGCCTGCTTCAGGCGCGGATCCAGGATTTCTTAGGGGAGGGGGCCCAACCTTTTTTTTTTGCTCCCGAAAATTTGAAAAACGCGCCGGCCAAAAATTCATTCAGGGGGGGAGGGGGGGGGGGGGGGGGGGGGGGTAGTGAGCACATTTTTTTTTTTTTGATCCTCAAAAAAAAAATTCGATTTGCACCCCCCCCCCCTTGAGCGCCAGGGGGGGGGGGCCCAACCCCCAAAAAAGGTAAAAATCACGTGATTTTACATGATTTTTTTCTCAAGGGGGGGGGGGGTCCCCCCCCCCCCCCCCCCCCCCCCCTGGATCCGCCACTGGCCTGCTTCATTATAACTATGTTGTGGACAGACCTTTCCTTGGCATGACATCACTGCCTGGAATCACTTCAACAAGAACCTCATCTTGACGGTAAAGGCCTGCTTGTGCTTTTGCCTATTTCTGAGCACCCAATCATCCTGCAGACTCGCGCATATAATTATGATGTCGATCAACTGTAGTTTGTTGAAAAGATAGTGAAGTTAGCAACACTAGAGACACGTCTCAACAACTTCTCTCCCTAGCTTTATTGATCTTTCCAAAGCTTTTGACTGCGTACAACATAAACGCCTATGGAAGATTATGAGCTAGATGGGCTTTCCAGCACATATAATTCAACTCATCCAGTCGCTCTACCAATACCAAGAAGCAACAGTAAGAGCAGAGAATGGCGACACCGAAAGGTTCACTATTGGTCAAGTTGTCCGTCAAGGCTGCAACCTATCACCATAAATTTTCAACATCTATGCTGAATTCATCATGAGAAAGGCATTTTATTGTCAAGTTTCTGTTGGTGGACGAACGATCACCAACCTAAGATACGCCGACAATACAACACTCTCTGGCGTATTAATGGGGAAGGGTATGGGGGGGGGGGGGTTGGGGACAGTTAAACCCCAAACAAAATTGAAACTGTTTTTTTTTTATATATTCGATACCAGTGATTTACAAATGTTGCTGAAATGACATGATTTTCCTGGGTTTTTTCTCACTTTTTAGTAAATCCACAGTCAAGCAAAAAATATGCTTATTAAAAAGCCTACATGTCAGGGTCCGCAGAACAGCGGGGCTCAGGGGACTCGAGCCCCCCTCACTTTTTGTATAAAGTATGTTAAAGAGAACTAGAAAGAAAGAAAGAAAGTGACCCGAGGTGAAATGAGGTATCAAAATATGTTCATCTTACAGTTAATAAATGCCTGAAACCCTTGAGCTTCCGGGGGCTGTGCCCCTTGAACACCACGCCAATTTGCGCTCCTCTCTTCCTGATCGTAAATACTTCAACCCCCCCCCCACCCCGCTTTAAAAAAAAAGTTCCGCGGGGCCTGCATGTAACATGTATGAGTGGTGGTGATGCAGATTGTTTTTCTGCCCCTCTAAGTGTTTTTGCTCAGTATGCCACTGACAACACTTATAACAAGAACATCAGAAGAACTACTAGAACTCCTTAAAAAAGAGTGAAGGATGCAAGTGAATAATTTGGACCCTACCTCAATGTGAAAAAGACCACGATCATGATTGGTGGAAATTAACTACATGCAACAGAGCATGGTGGTTGATGGAGAAGAAGTTGATCAAGTGGACAAGTTTATATAATGTTCTTGGGTCAATGATTGTCAAGGAGGGTGGAAGCTCGGCAATCTGCCTTTGAAATGTGGTGTTGGAGGAAGCTACTTGGGATATCATGAAGAGATTACAACACCAATGTACACAATTAATGTCCATCATCGGAGATCAACCGCCACTTGCTACCAGGATTGACAAGTACAAGCTACAATAGTTTGGTCACGTTAGCAGAAGATCAGGAGACAACCTTGACAAAATCATTCAAGGTACCTTTGAAGAAACACGTAACAAAGGAAGACTCAAGCTCAGATGGACTGACGACCTTAGGGAAATCACTAGCCACCCTCTAAATACTAAAGACACTTTACCGGATTGCAGGAGACAGATGCCGATCAAAAGGTCTCATCAAACGGGTCACAAGGGTGAGCCATGATCTATATGACAACGACGACGACGACGAACAGTAAGAGATAGTTTCTTGGAGGGCAGCAGTGACGCGGGACTCAGTTGGAAGACTCTCGACCCGTTATGACCTCTAAATACTCTCGGATCTGTCAAACACCAAGCAAACATCATCAGATTTTCATCCACAGCAGAGCACAACCATCAATGACTGTACAAGGTTGTTCCAGTGTCTCATGCCTGGCTGACATCTCAACTTTTGTCAAATTCTATAAGTCCGTCTTTGACATGGGAGTGCTCGTTTCCAGAATCATCAAAAAGTGCTGTTGGGACTGGTGAAAGCTCTTATGACAAAATGTCCTTGACATTGACCTCTCTTGAACTTGTCTGCAGTCCTATTACTCTGGAGTAGATCAACTTTTCATAGACTTTCGTACCCCAACATTGACTTCTTCATGGCTGCCACGGTTTGAACATTCTTGGAAATTGTGACATAGAATCCACCAGGTAATTTCTTTTGAAAATCATGCATCTGTCTAGTATAGATGTCAACTGCTTTATCCACATTCACTGACGTTGGAGCAATGCTGGTCTAAATAAAGCCTATTAATTGAATAATAATGTGTGCCGTAAAACCACTTCTCACCGATTTGTTGAAAAATAAATTCTTTCATAGCCATTTTTTTTCTTGACATATGTAGGGTAGGTGTAGGGAATTGGAGACCACCAAGCTTGAACCCATCACTGTCTGTCCGTGTTGGATCCAATATTGATATAGCGACATATGTGGCCTTCAACATCACTACTGCATATATCCAATTCATTTCGAAGACTACAGTGCGTTCTCTCTACGAGAAAATTGGCAAAATTGACCAAGATAAGCAATTTTGATCGTAAAATTGTGCTCTAATATAAAAACACAATTTTCACTGAATGTTGTGGTGTATGCAGATATTTAGGGGTGGCCCTTAAAAAAATAGTTTTAAAAGGAAGTTTATGAAATGTGCCAACCATCACAGAAAGTTTATGGCCACTGTGTGTTGTGAATGGGTGTTGCAATTCACATTATGAATGGTGTCTGATCAGAAATGTGTGTAGGTAATGGGGGACACCAGGTCCAAGATGGGGGCCTACTTCTCCCCAGTTGTTCATTTCATGTTGAAAGGCACTATCATGAAACATATTTGGTTGTACGTGTCACCATTCTAATTTGAATGCATTTAATTTTAAGAAGTTGTTTCTATGCTGTGAGTTTGATAAATGTAAAAGTCATATTGCCAGAACATTATTCTGAAAGTATTTTAACATATTTGAGAGCACCTTTATTACGGTAAACAAAAAACTACAGAAATATTTTGGGCCCCATTGTTTTAAAATCGTTTCAAAATTACAGTAAGTTCATTGGCTGCATGTATATCGTTCAAAAAGTGTTTGAACTAACTATAACAATCCCATTTTCATTCAAATTGTATTTAAAATGTCTTGATTTGTAATTGTCCCTTATTACCTACACATGTAGGTAATGAGAGACCTTTGGTGATGACGTCATTAATCATTGTTATCTATTAATCAGTTACATCATCACCACAATTTCGTTACCAAATAAAGAGAAAAAATACTAAAGAGAATACAAAAATGTCTGTATGTGTAACATTGTTCATGTTTATGTAAATTATGCAAATGTGCTTAAGGGTCTTCCATTCCCCACACCTACCCTATCTAAATTTGTACCAAACACGATGAAAGATTAATGCAGCACAACTGCAATTGTTTCCCCAAAAAAGCATTTAATATCATCTTAACGTGACATAGATTTAAGAAATTGGCATTTGGCTGGCACACATATTTTATTCAAATTAATATGTTTATAGAGGGCGCTATTTCAAAATATGCAAATAAGCTGGTCATCTCTGGCCATGCAACACCACGAAACATATTTTTAGTGATGGTCTTAGAGGGATACAGACATTTGGCTGCCAAAAATTGAAGAAAAATCCTTATTATATATTTATTATTCATTTTTAAAGGAAAATCATGTACTTTGGCGGCCATTTTGTATGACGTCATATATCTTAAATTGCTCAAGGCTGACAGAGTGTCAGCAATCGGATTCTTGAAATAGAAGGTCTAAGCAATCAAAATCCATTGAAAAAAAAACTATAGACCATAAAACAAGGTTAGGCCAATAATCTGGATATATTAGATGTAACAACAACACTTCGGCTGTCAAGAAATGTCTATGGCACTGAAGTAAACATAAATATTACTGATACATGTACTGCACATTATCATTATGAATATGAGCTACCAGCATGCCAATGTACAGATGTCATTCTGAGTTGTTTTCTCATGACATGTGCTGACCTACATTATATACAATATACGGTACATGTATGTATAGCTACAGTGTATATGCCTACAATGTACACATGTACAGCATTGTAAAGATGTACAATGTATATTTACACCTCAAGTACAGCGACTGGAACAAGACAAGACAACACAAAGAGATGAATCATTCATCAGAATAATGGAAGGACCTTGAAATCAGGTCGACACTTTAATACAGCATACAGTATACATGTAGTAGAAAGTTCATCAGGGTGAACATTTCTTCATTAAGGGGGAGGGGGTAATAGCACTACAGTGGCCGCCATCTTGGATTATAATGTATGCCTACATTATATTCCAAGATGGCAGCCCGCATGTTTTGCCTCTTCTCTTCGACCAATATTGTTAATTTCAAAGTCATGAAAAGGCACTAAATATCAACAAACATGGTCTACAACATCTCCAAGTGACAAAATAATCCCAGCCATGAAATTCTTTTGAGCATTTGATAGCCAAAAACTTGAAAATTTTTGTCATTAAAAAAAAATTGGCATGCCGATACCGATCACAGGCAGGAGGGTGTCACTCCGATCTTCTGATCCGATCAAAGCCTCAACTTACAGGGTTAATCTGCTCCTGTATGTGGGTGGATATTTTGGTCTAATGGTTGATAGGAATTTTCTCATCTAATGATTGCTAAATGCTTAAAATTTTGTTACAATATTTTTTCCCTACCATGCAATTTAATTACAGTACTGTCAATCTTGTTGAATAGTCATTAAAACTAGTAAAATCATATCCGCATGAATGCTCCTATAGCCGGGAGGAATGCATAATAAATGCTGGCAGCTACACATATTTTATGGACATTGTTTCAAGAACAAATCAACCAAAGTCACTCTCTAGATTTAATGAACATGAATTAGGCAAAAGTGCATTTAAACTACCAAATAAAAAGAAACACCAACAAGATAGTATGCAAATGTATGTGCTGCTATAAAACTTTATGCACAAATATGTAAGTTTATAAAAGGTATTTATTGAAGGGGATAAAATGCATCGTTATAAATATATTGGGTCACTTAGTCACACCCATATTTGTGACATCAAAGTCTACATGTAAACTTTCTGTAATGTTGTAATGAAACATGTACTGTATGCAGTCTACAAATGTACACATTTATTACAAGATACACCGGTACAATGTGGTAGGCCTGCATGTATTATGACATACACTGTAGGCTACAGTATAGTACATCATGTACTACACATAAACATGTAAACATGTACTTCATCTTGCTCAAGTACCCATACTTGTCTGTATAGAATTCATAATGTACTTGAGAGTTGTCTATTACATTTTAACAATAAACAATCATGGACTACTGGAATACCTCAGCCAACAAAAAAGTGAATAGGCTTGAATACACAAAGAGTTGTGAATAGAGGGTGCACAATGGCTCCATTTCCCATCTTCAGAGAGGGTTTACAAAATGCTTTTTGGTCTACAAGGTTTGTCTACTACCCAATTGATAGTGTACAGTATACGATCCATATGGTCTAATAATCATTTCATCTACTAATCACTTGGTCGAATGGACATTTAATAGGCTCATAGCCATTTGGTCTATTGCTCCATTTAGTCTAATTCCCAGTTTGTCTAATGCTCATTGTACTATCCATTAGGTCAAATAATCATTCTATGATTATCGTGATTTATGATTATGATTCAATGATTATTAGACCATATGGATAGTAGACGTGCTAGGTGTAGACCATATGGAAATAGACCAACTGGTAACATTAGACAAACTGTTTGTAGACCAAATGGCAATTCACCTTCAGAGAGCACTCTCAGTCTCTGTATACATATATTGTTGTAGCTGTGTACCTTACTGCATTCTTTGGGCAGTCAACTGTGTACAACGAGCTTTAGAGAACACAAAAAAGTGAGGCACTATGCATGGTCAGTTTTGGACTCAGAGAGTACGCAATTTGTCCCACATACATTTGAACTCTCGAACGCGATACCTGGCAATATTTAATATACAATATATCTTGCAAGATTCAAGGTTTCAGATTTACTCAAAATATACAATTGATGTATCTTGGCAGCTGGATGAATAAATTCAATTCAATTTCCATGTCAGTTTATTTGGCATCATAACAAAAATTATGATTACAAATCATGAATACAAAATAAATAATAGGCCAGGTCGCCAGGACCTCCAAGAAGCAACTTGTGCTTGTACATGTACATGTACATGTACGTACATGTACGTACATGTATGTATCAAGTCAAACACTATAGTAAATTAAATAGCAATAGCTTAATTAGTTTTACACATTTTTTTCAAAAGTAAAAGACACCACTAAAATCAATTATGTTTTCTTTGTTTTAATTCCGCTCTAAAAATAAATTGATATGTTCATTGCTGAAAAGGAGACCCAGATTAGGCCTACATGTAGATCTACTACAATGCAAAGCTTAAGAACTTCAAAACTAAAAGTGATAGAGGTCGTATCCATGGAAATGTGTAAACAGTTAACAATGGACAAAGAAATGAGTAGGGTCTACAAACTATCACACCATTCATAACTCCAGTACTGTGTATAATTAGGCTTGAGTGTAAATGTTGACTAGAGACATGTAGCCTAGCTTGCATTATTTTGCATTATCCTCTCACTCATACATGAATGATGGGAAGGGGCATACATAGGTGCATTGCTATCCTGGCTGTGTATTAAAAGCTGTGCTATTGATTCTCAACATTTCAAACACCACTGTTCAAAACTCAACTAATTTCACTCAAAATATGTACTTTAGTGACGATTGATGACACCGTGATAGCAGTAAAATACAATTTGTTCAACTTTCGGATGTTAGAAAGAATAATTTTAAAAATTCAAATTGTGAGTCCACTGTCAAACTTGCTGATCAGCCGCATCGGCATGATTGTGTGCATCTGTGCGTTATGAGTGTATTGACTATTCATGTATTCAAATGCTGCCTATTAACACGTAGTGCAGTGCTTAGAGCCTAGAGCGAGGTCAATACGCAGTAGCATCGACTCTATGCTTTGCTGTAGTGGGAAGGGGGTGTCTCACTGTCTGGATGATTCACACACAAAGACTTCTTTTTTGCCTTTGGATTTAACAGAAAATATTCATCAAATAGAACTAACCATTATGATTATTTGTCCTTTAGCGAACAGCGCTCTAGATCTATATCATGAATATTCATATTTGCTCTGCCGCTACCGTGCATGCATGCATACTTTCTCTTTGCCTTACAATACACAAGGTGAATCAAAGATGGATGAATCGTGGGGTTAGGACGAAGAATCACCCTTTTTTGAAGACTTCTTCAAATGATAAAGTCAAGCATCTAGAAAAATGCTCAGAGGAGTTGAAAAACATTGTAAGTCAATTAGGTCTAGCCTACTAAAGTACTAGGAATACCTCTTTACCTTGCGAAAAAAATGTAACCCAACCCGCCATTTAAATCATTTTCAAAATCAAGCTCTTCAATTCAACTTTCAAGACATGAATCAGGAAGACAGGATAGTCAATATGGGGAACATGGGGGAAATGGTTTTAAAATTGTGTTCTTACCAACAGGCTTCTCTCCACCATTCTGCATATCCATACCTTCAAATCCTATAGGATTAGACATGGTGTCATTCGATCTTTTTCTTCAAACAAATATTTTTAACGTGTCGCCTAGCTCAGCGACAGTCGAGCAGGCAGCCAGAAGGTCCGGCTGAAAACGACTCCACAGATTCGGTGCGATCCCGCCGGGTTGAAGGTGAAATCCACTACTTTAAATCTATAAAGTTCAAGATGTATAACAACGAGAAGTACCCTCCAGTAGTATTTTATCAACAGTTTAGGTTAGTTTGCGAGTCAGATGACACAAACTTGACCTATTTAACACGCAAAGTGCACTGCATTTATTGCCTGCATATCGCATGCACTCAAGAGTTTAGTGTCAAGTTAGTAATTGAAACCACGCGCGCACACGCACAATATACCTTACGTAGAAATGATGCGCAATTATATCTATGCGTTAGGTATGCATAGCGAACGTACTTTTGTCAATGAACCGGGATAAAGGTAGCGTCACTGCGCGCGCGTACGTACATTTAAGTTTGACCATAAGTTTGACCTCTAAAACGTCTGCCCTGCTTTTCCCCCAGAAGGGCGTGGCACTGTAAAAGACCGCGCAGGCATGCAATATTGATTGGAAGATCCATCACAATTTTTATCCATGCCTGTGCAATGAAACAAAAATACCAGAACAAGAGATATAATGAGCTATATCACCGCTTCCAACATTTGTTTTTTCTTTCACACGAACTCTATTTGAGTTTTCTACTATTAATATTAGGCCTATATATTAAACCAGGTTTTTTAGATTTTGTATATGATATTGCTTTGAGGGACCTGCACTTTTTAAAGATTACAAGCTAAGCTTTATATACTAAGGTCTCTTCGTCTTTCTATTTCACTAAAATGCATTGTATAAACTTGTTCCTTATAATTATTCCTTTTAAGTACTCTGTCACATGTAATAAATTTGTTAAATTGTTTTACATTCATGTTGGAGACTAAATAAACTTGAACTTCTGAACTAGAACTCAATTATCGTTCTTCTGTATTCATATCGAACAAGACACAACTGGACTAAGTAAACAGACAGTAGTATATTATAGGCCTACTGAAAAAACGGTCATATGAAATGATCACTGAGGTTTGGCTATATCAAAACCACTGATAAGGCAATTGGTACTTATGATTATATTGACTTTGCGGGTCCTGCGAAGGACTGCATCGATCATGTTAAATGCCATTTCTCTCTCTCTCTCTCTCTCTCTCTCTCTCTCTCTCTCTCTCTCTCTTTATTGCTTTCTCGTCTAATAATCATTATAATCATTTTCATCATAAGTATTATTACTATCTTTATTATTAATATCATTATTATCATTATTATTATTACCATTATTATTATTATTAACATCATCATCCTTATCGCCATTATTATTATTATTATCATTACACTCTGACAACTGAAATGTTAAATGTCAGTTTAAAAGGGCCGAGGAGTGACCACTCTTTCAAAATGTCAGATTGTTTCTTTTAACCTGCTAGATTCAACCTTTATAGTGTTGGATCCAGCATGTTCAAAGTGTTAATCTACCATTTTGAAAGAGTGGTCACTCCTCGGCCCTTTTAAATGGTGATTTAACATTTCAGGTTTTCGAGTGTATCAGTATTGATAAAATTACCATCAGGCATCAGCGTCATCATCCTTATTATTATTGTTATTACTATCATTATTATTATCATTATTATTATTAGGCCTATTATTATTATTATTATCATTATCATCATCATCATCATCATCATCATCATCACTTCTGCTCATGCTGCTTTCGATCTGGCATTACCATTAAAAATAAAAACCTTCCCGGTGACATCTTGCTGCTCACTCCAATGTTGTTTTAAGGACCTACAGGAGCATAAAAAGGAAAACTTTTGAAAAAGAAAAAAAACCTTCGAGGCAATACCAAAAAACATCCATTCTTCTCCAAAAAGAGCTTTCAATCTCGTATACAAAACCGTCGTAATTATACCTGTCATTGAAAACACCAGCGTGACGAGGTAGTGTGCTTACATTATCCAAAAGATTTATTTTTAAAGTGAACAGGGCATCTCTTGGAATTACATGCAATGGACGTGATTAAACGGATCCAGCGATATAGCCGGCGAACGCCCCGCCCCCAATAATATTATAGCTCGGGGAAAAGACAGAAATTTCATTTCATTTCTTCTTTCTTCGCCATTAAAAGGCACATCTCATTAAAGATATAGACAAAACAAGTAGTAACTGTTTGTTTATGATTATATAAGAAACAAATACAATACGTCTATACAACTTTTGGGAAATATGTATATTATTTTGAATATCAAATGAAACCTGAAGAAAAATCATTTTGAGTAGTTCTGGACAGATTGCGGGGAAATACTGCACCATCGTGACAATATCGCTAAGGAAAAAAGAACCCAACAAAGACTGAAAATCAGAAAGGTAGCCTGCACTTTTCCCTCCCCGTTCTCAAATTTACAATTGATAAAGAGTGATATCAATCGCAAGTTCGCAACTTTGTACATAAGAAATAGGAGACTGCAAACTTGCGATTGATTGGAGGACTTACGATTGATTAGGAGACGGGGCCCCTAAAGTCTGTTTTTTTTTTTAAATTGAAAAAGGGGGGGGGGTCTCCATGGATGAATGAAAGAATACGTATTGAGCCGATTAAACACAAATGCAAATCAAAGAGTTAAAATTTCCTATAATGTATGCCTATTCACTATACTTCGACAAGAATGGGGATCCACTCCAGGGGGGCCGTTTCTCGAAACCGTCATAAGTCTAAGTTTGTGGACATCCCATAGAAACGCTAGTTAAATCAATTACACATGTTTCAATGGGATGTCCAAGAAGTTAGACTTATGACGGTTTCGAGAAACAGCCCCCGACCTTTAGCAGTCATTTCGCTTCATGTTTGGAGTGGAAATCCACGATCATTAAGTGGAATCCACTCTCAACATTAGAATTTTGAAAACCCGACTTTGGATTGGGTTAATAACTTGCAGAGGTGAGCTCCAAAACGAAAGTGATTCCTTTATAATCCACTGCATTAAAAGAGTAGGCCCAAAAGGGGGGGGGGGGGGGGCGTTGTTCGCAATATTTTTTTCTTTTCTGCTTTTAAATCATGCTTCTCGTTTGCTTGTTTGTTCATTAGTATTCCTTTATATATACATGTATATATATATATATATATATATATATATATATATATAATAACGCACGATGTAATATGAAAGGGAAAGAAAAAATGGGGGGGGGGGGAGGTGAAATATACACCGTGGGGTGGTAGGGGGTTGTACCTTTGAAGTTAAAAAATTGGTATGGGCCTAAACCTACAGCGAATGCTCTTTGGGGGTCATAAAAACTCAAATAAGATGAGACATAAAAAGCCAACGACAAAATAATGCACACTTCGACTACAATACGCATATTAAAATCGCTTGCTGTTTCAAACTTTCTATCGGAATTTGTGGAATTTGTTTTATATTGTTCTCAACAAAATTCGCCCCCGTCTACATAAAAACGCTCCCGTACACACTTTTCACAAGGCCCAACCCAGCGTAGGCGTATTGCGTTGGAAGAGTTCATTCAATTTTGATAAAGTTCGTTCACTGGGAATATTCGCTTGGGGGAATTTAATGACTTGTAGTGCGCCATCTAGTGTTAAGTGTAAGCACATGCTAGAGCCGCAGTCAGATGATCTCATATCGATGGATATTTTGTTTATGTTTTTTAAACCGTCACGCCAAGGCTGGTAAATCTATTACATATAATGTAAATTAATATCATTCAATGTAGGCATGTTTTCTATATGTATTTTAAACAACATTAATGACGGGAAACCAATATACTATGTAAAGCCGAATAATATATTCTAACATTCAAAATTATATGTAGATTTATCCAAATAATTATAATAATTTTTCAATTAGAATTGGAATTTGAGAGTGATGTATCACAATCGAAAAATTATTATTGTTAGCTTAAAAATGTAATAAAATACGTAAGAATGTAATAAAATTATCGTGCATAACTGCATCATCAAAGAAATTACTAAGCAATTTTGTTCGCAAAGAGTAGCTCGAAGATAAATCTTTCTTCGGCTGTTCCAATGTTGATGAAATAAAATAGTATGACTTATGACATCCTGTAATGAGTAGTTTCCATGACAATGACATGAAGGTTTGACCAAAAATACGGGAATCATTGAAAGATTTCCCGACATTATGCAAATCTGTGAAAATATATGGCCCTGAATTTTATGGGGAATGTCGTGGATGCATGTTGTTTTAATTTCTGTAAAAAGGGAAAATCAGTTCTGGAAGATTTTCCCCAAAATATTTGAATTATTAATATATGTAATGAAAATGTTAAGTTTTTTCTTTATTTCTTTCTTTACATCGAGTCAATGGGAGAGGTGGAGGTGATCAAGAAAAGGTTTGATGTTTTAAAGAAGATATGAAATTATAACAAAGGGGCTCATCTCAACGGCTAATAAAGAGCTAGTACAACTGCAGAAGGATTATGAGTTTTGTTCTAATCCCGGATATCTTGAACCTTCCCGGTGCAGGCGTTCAGAATCAAAGCTAAATCGTTATAGTAGATCAATAATAGGGCTTCCTAATTCATGGACTTGGATTTATAACCCTCGGAAGTCTTGACTTAATAATCCTCAGCAGGCTTGGCTTTGAATTCCACCAACTTGGCTTTATAATCCCTAGACTTGGCTTCATAATCAATGGGTTTGGCTACATCATCAATGGACCTGGCTTTCTAATCCGTGAAGCTGGCTTGTAATCCATGAAATACGGTTAAGCCTGTATAACAGGCGTGTAATAAGAGCTTGTAAGAAGCCAAATGGAAATCAACTTATTTGCACAAAATCCCGTATACAAAATCATTTTTATTTAAAACTGTGGCTCAGTGTACTAGAGTTATAACTAGGCTAAAGGCAGAAAGAGAAACCTCAAGGGGCTTAAATGCATTGTGAATACAAATTGACCCTGATTTACATATTATTGTGCTTATGATCTCAAAAGTATTGTGCGCAATCGAGGCACTC
This sequence comes from Strongylocentrotus purpuratus, assembly GCF_000002235.5. Classification (NCBI taxonomy): domain Eukaryota; kingdom Metazoa; phylum Echinodermata; class Echinoidea; order Camarodonta; family Strongylocentrotidae; genus Strongylocentrotus; species Strongylocentrotus purpuratus. The sequence goes on along the minus strand of NW_022145602.1, from coordinate 4,535,775 downwards.
ACTCGTATTTTGTATTCGTATAAATAATTATGTGCACTAAGTAGTATGCATATCCGGAATGTGACTGCTATATTTACCCAGCATAATATTACATTATACTCCTGGTTTCTTTACACAATCGTAAACTATTCCATTAGTTTCAGACTGATTAATTCAGAGATTGGCATTGACTATAGAACAGTGATCACGAGGGCAACGGACTTTTGAACCTCGTCAGTTGACAACAACTGAGAAATAATGAAAGAAGCTCTGCTGGTAAATTTGATATATATGAGAAAATAGTTGATAGTCTGTATTGAAAATGGTAGCCACTATGTACTGACAAAAGTAAAGGTGAGTTAGAAGAAGAGAGAGGGGCGGAGGGGTGGGGGCAGGAAAAGAGGGAGAGAGAGAGAGAGAGAGAGAGAGGGGAAGAGAGAGAGAGAAAGAGAGAAAGAGAGAGAGAGGGAAAGAGAGAGAGAGTGAGAGAGAGAGAGAGAGAGAGAAAGACAGAGAAAGACAGAGATAGAAGAGACAGAGAGAAAGAGAAAAGAGAGACAGAGAGAGACAGGGGGAGGGGGGGGGGGTATAGGTAGAAAGTTTAAAAGGGGGATGTTAAAGAAGACATAAACATAAACATGGAAGAAAAAAAGCACGGGGAGAGGGCACGGTGACACAAAAACTATTTAATTGTACAGAAAAGGTGCAGGTGAGAAATATATCGAACGTGAGAGAATGATAGGGAGAGAGAAAGAGAGAAGGAGGGAGAGAGAGAGACAGAGACAGACAGACAGACAGACAGAGAGAAACAGAGAGACAGAGAGAGAAATGTGTGTGTGTGGGGGGGGGGAGAGTCTAGAACCAGAAACGCAAACATGTAGACTGAATTCCGAGACTATATTATCCGACTACCCTGGGGAAAACTTAACAGGGGAGGAGACCCCTTTCACATCCAATCATTATAACAGGTGTCTATATGAGGAACATGACATCTCTACCCCTGCTGAGAATGACAGGCATGATTCATATTTCATAGAGTCATCTTAATGTGTCTTTCTTCGTAACATCACAACATTACATCCATTTCATCCAGTGGCATACACACAAATCAGTGAAAATTGTTACAGGAATGTAACGACTGCATGGGCAACAAGCACAAGGGAAGTAGAAATCATGCTCATTCCTCACACAAAACTAAATAAATTCTTTAAATAAATAAATGATAAAATAGATAATAGAATAGAGAAATGATACATATCATATTGTCCACCATTGCTAAAGAGTAATTATGTCTTCATTTTTTCCTGGGCATGTACATGGAGGGAGGGAGAGAGAGGCGTTATGCTGATCAACCCAATGTATACGCCCCTGGATAAACAGTTAGTTCGCATATTACTGCATAACGAATAAATACAATGTTGCAATTCTGAGTTTTAAAAAAAGGACCCCAAAAGATGCGTTATTCACAAAAAAAACCTTCTGCAAGCGTCCGGGGGTCACTAATGGCACATCACTACCTTAAAGCCCCGGATGGTCTTTTGGTTATATTTTGCGTTAAAAAGGGGGGGGGGGATTAAACACTAATGGCAATCTATAAAAATTTAAAAAAAACAGGTTAAAATGGGGGTAATAATGCGAATAACAATACAATTTCTATATGCCGCTCAAATGAATTACCTAGCCCCCATCTCGCCCCCCCCCCCTCCTTCAGGCATGTTCAGTTGTTCACTCATGGTTGGTTCGTAAATCTTTTTAGTGTAATATGTCCTAAAATGATAATTAATTGTCACCATTTGAGTCTTAGAATGCAAGACTAGACAGGTAGCGCCCTTTATGTCATTTTCTACCGGAAACCTGAGTTGTCAAAATGAAACCTCGTTGACCTTGCACTGATAATAGGTCACAGAAATTGACATGATGAGTGACTGTGTATGTAGAAAAGTCTTAGTGCAACAGCCATAAAAGTTCACTAAATCAAAATTACCAAACACTCTTGTGACAGCCGATTCATATTTTGAGGGAAGGGTGTTGGGGGGGGGGGGGTGAAGGGGCAGAGATGGAGGAGGGGTTTGTGATCAATACTCTCCGCAAAATGTAAGCTATGTATCATGTTTCGTCAAAGGTGGACTAAATCCAGAAATTATGTTTTAGATGTTCATCTTAAGGAGACCCTGCGTGTTATCTATGAAACCTTGTGTCTTCCTGTTTTTCGAATGATTTAGTATCAGTTTTAGTTTCAATTGATTGCATCATTCCGTTTTACAAAGAAAACGATGTTTTATAAATAAAACAGGGATATTGCAATGATTTTACACGAGAAATTTCCAACAAAGCCATGAATCAAAACAAGTTTGTTATGTCACGTATGCTGGAGGAGCTCGCTACAGTAAACGTAGTTAATTTTATCAGGTTAAAACAAAACAAAACAATCGAAATAAACAACTTCTTTGCATAATCACTTTTAGTTTCAAATCCGCTGTTGCCTGACAATACGGTTTATCTTTGATAGATTTTTGTTATTCTCAGAACTTTATGGATCAATCTCTATAGCTCTTAAGATTTATCAATTAAGTTTTTATCATGAATGAAACATAGTCTCACAAACACTTCATCAAAAGAGGTAAGGAAAAAAAAATCAAACTTTAACAATAGTTAAGTGTAAAGCGATCAGGACTGAAATATTTCTTTCAGAAGCACTCTGGTATATACACAATTATAATTTCATGAAAAATTACTTTTGTTATCATCAATTAAGTTACAATAATTTTTCTGTAAAAAAAAAAAAAAAAATCAATATTTTGTTATCAATCAGATGTAGTAATTCTATGTACAATCCTCCATAATAACAACCATATTTTCACATATCCCTATACACTTTAAAGGCAGGCTTTACTACTTCAGCCAGAAGGGATTAGACCACATAGCGAGCCAGCGAGGTCACTGTGACAGGTGGCTATCTCATTAACTCAGCTCTCATTTAACATAAGAAAAGGAGGATCATGGGGGACCAACAGGCACCGATTGGGGAAGCTTTCTATACAGAGGGAGCAGGTAGCTACAAGTAGGACAGTGTGCCTTTAAATCGAGCCATCCATTGCATTATATGTTCATGCGTGAAAGAAGATTTCTCTCTTGGATTGGGCTATCCCAATACACGAAGGCCAAACCAAAGAGCTTCGAATCTCCTTGGTCAAACCAGTCGTAATCCGACTTGACGGCAAACTTCTACGAAACTGTTACGTAATATGAATAGAACGTTTTGGAATGCCATCCTATTGTTGAGAGCAAATATCGACTGTCCTTTAAAAAGGTGTACTTTGGAGCTCGCAATATAGCCCCACTTTAACACAATAAATGTACGGCCATTTATACGCTGATCTGTGCTTTCGCATGTAATTTAGGTATAATATTTTGAAGAGGAAAACAAAAGGAATGGGAAGAAAATAAACAGGAAAGGGGGATTGACGAACAGAAAAAGCCTGACGAATATATACATCTGCACTTATATAAACATTAATTTGTATTTCTTCAATTGTTTTCATCGAGTAAAAACTGCTTCACATGGTAAAGCATGGATTATAAAAAAAGCACTGTTAAAAATTAATTGCCAATAACCAAAAGATTGCCGTTGTATACGTATATACATGTATACTGCGAAAGGTGGGCGTGGCACATTGCAGATACGCGGGGTAAACACAGAAAAGGGGGCGTGGCACATCTGCAGAATCCTGTGTATACCGTGTGTGGATTTAATATTACGAAGGCATATAGAGTTGTATTCTTTTGTCTGTGTATTTAGCAATAGCATAGGTTATCACCTTTTGTTTGTTGTTTGTTTGTTTGTTGTGTTTGTTGTTGTTTTATCAGTCGAGGTAAACATGCATCGTCCTGCAAATAAACAAAACAACTCTTCATTTTGTCGTAATGCAACACGCAATGCAAATCTCTTTATTTTCTTCTATGGTTGGCATATAATATATTGGTAACTAATTGTCTAATACTCATCGCATTCCTTACAAAATGAAAGGCAAATGAAACCTTCACTGGCTTTTGTTTGTTGTTTGTTTGTTTGTTGTTATTGTTGTTGTTGTTTTATCAGTCGAGGTAAACATGCACTGTCCTGCAAATAAACAAAACAAATTTGGGTTTAATACCCTTCATTTTGTTCACATTGTTGACATGGTCTATAGATATTTTGGTTTGATAAATCACCTGATTCTTTACAAAATGAAAGCCAAATAAAACCTTCACTGGCTTGAATAATGTGGTTTCAATTTATTCAGAAGGATAAACCAATTTCGTTTCCCTGCCCACCATTGCATTAACTAAGCTTAGTCTGCAAGCATAGACTCTGATTTGAAATGTACTCAAACAGAATTAAATACATTTCCAAATGATCAATAAATTCTTGAGCAAAAGTCTGATTCTGTCAGTTATTGTCTTCCTCCCCCCCCCCCCCTTTCCTCCTTTCTTGTTATTGTTGTTTTGTTAATTCGAATAGATTTTGGCGTAAACATTCATAAGTGAATAATATACGCCTTTAAAACTTAAACAACAACAACATGGTTGTGAGGAGAAGATGGAGCACAGAGAGCCTATGGCGTGCATGCTGCATAGTCTTTCAGTTCAGACACGTTGCCACGCAATACGACTAATAATGGTTTGTGCCTGCAAACTAAGTAAACTCTGCTCATGTAACCATTATGTGGTAATCGTGTGTGGAGGTCGGAGGGATTGCCAAATAACTAATCTTCTGTTATGATTAAAACAATCCGAGTCGCATCCTTCAATTGTCCTTGTCTGTACCACAAACCCAACTCAGCTGATCTCGAATGTTATTGTGGGACTATGAACTTTTTGCGAGGACATGATACATGTAGGCATCCTTCCGTTGCTATTTGGACGCAGGAAAACCACCACAAAACAGGAGCGGGGAAATGTTCTAATAGAGCTATTGTAACTGAGACGTTACAACATCCTAGAAGGGAATTTCTCAAGATATTTGTTACATTTTGATCAAATTATAATAGCATGAATGTAAGCCATGGGCATCCAGGACATTCAGAATTGGCGGATATCTATCAAACGGCGGGGTGGAAAAGCGTTAAATTTCAGCTACTGTATTGGTATAGCATGGCTAGGTGATGATCTAGGAACCAATTGGAAACTCACAGTTGACAAAAATTATGTTATAATCGTTATGTAAGGATGGGATGACAAAATTATGACATTGATCAAACAAAAATGATAACAGTTAGAATTCGGAATTTTAACATACATATTTCAAAAGCTTCATTTTGCACGTCAGCCAAATACATGGTATATCCAACATAGAGCGAATACAGTGTATGCCCCCACCCACTCGCTTGAGGTACGGTTCTAGCCCCCCCCCCCCTCCACAAACAAATTTGTCTATAACACGCGTGAATATACCAGTTAAATTACGCGCATGTTTCGAAGAGATTCCAGCCCCTTTCTATCCAGTCACTGAATACGCCACTATATATATATTTTTTTTTCCTTCACATTTGACATCGTGCTGGTCTTCGATATTTTATTGTCACGAGATCAGAGGCCATGTTTCTTTTTCATATTTAATCTCAATTACCGTCCAAAGGTAAATGAACATCATCACGTGTATTATTAGGGTGTGTTTGTGGGGGGGAGGGGGCGTCAATCCACTCAACGTTCCGGTCGGCACATTTGAAAATTCTCTATTCTCAAAACCATGGATCCCTCTTTAAAGGTAAAGACCAGTTATGGTCATGTGATTGCATTGTGAGAGAAACGTTGTGGAATCGATCAGAAAAGGTTGATCATCTAGCATCTAGCATCTAGCATCTGCAAGGTTCTGGAATCATCAAAATGATAAGAAATTTGGCCCATTCTTCGTGAAGTTCCAAACACTATACACAGAAAGATGTATATGGGACTACCCTATATCTCTCACAGACCATGAGAGAAACAAATTTACCAAATATATGAATTAGTAGGCGGTTTCCCGGCAATTTTTTTTATCATTATGTATTAGTCAAAACATATTCTTTCACATGATTGGTAATGAGAGCTTCCATTTCATTTTTTGAAATTGGGGCGTTTCCAATACTGGTCTTTACCTTTAAACATTTCTTTCAAGATATGTTGTCACAGTCAATTTACACTGGTATTTTTTCCGCCTACGTTCTCACAGGTATATAATTGAAAATGAGGTCAAAGCCTATATGCACAATAATTGTCTGGTGTAATGGGGCGAGGAACATTGTTTGTCATTTCTAAAACCGCAAAATGTTTTGACATGTTCATTTAAGTCATGTGCTTCCTGCAATATAATGTACTATCCCTTTCCTTTAGCTCATCGTGTGATTGAGGGTTTCGTTAATCCATTCCAATTTTTTCTAAGCGACATGCCAATAAATGGTCGGGTGAGGGGGGGGGGGTGGCCAGATTTCTGAAAGATATAGAATTATTACGCATATTTCAGTGAACATAATGCGGGGGAGGGGGTGACGTGATGTCCTGATTTCGAAACCAAGATCAGCAGGGCAGCTCGTTGACTTAAAAACCTTACTCTGCATTATTAACAATGTTAAATGTTAAGATGCACGGCCCTACGTGTTATCAATGTCTGTGATATGGTGTAATATTGAAGCCCTAAAATGATTGCGCTACAAAATGATACTCGTTTTCCCCAATATACTGTAGTGTTATGAAAATCGTTAGGAAAACGCAAAATTTGATTTCGATTTCCAATCATAAATATCTTGATAATTAGACAGGCGATCAGCTTGTAAAAGTCATGGGGTTCCTGACTGACCTAAAGGTTTATAATTATCATTGCAGCATGAGCTAAATCCAGGTTTTTGTTTCAGAATCTGAGACAAAGTTACCGGATCCCTTTAATGCATCAGAAAGGACGAACATCATCAAGCCTATTTCCGATCCTAAGAGTAAGATGAACTTATTAAGGGATTACTTTGGGTCTTAATTTTAATCCCCTTTATCTGCCCCTCATCCTATTCTATCTGCCTGTGACCTGAATGCCAGAGCACGATTAATGTCACTGGTGATAGTCTTCCAGGTTTCCTTCCGGTTCGACAAAGATGGCCTCTTGTTTAGCAGCCATGGGCTTCGATGCACTTTTTTCCAAGGGGGGGGGGGGGGGGTAGGTCATCGGAAACTTATAAATTACACAATATATTTTGGGGCAACTGCCCAACCCTCGTACTGTTGTATGTTAGAATGTATTGATGTTCATCTCGATTATATTGTTCAAGTAGTTTGTATCTTCATATATTGCATTTTTTACAGGGCCCCTCGGAAAACAGTACTTTGATTACTGACGGGGCTACCCTGTTAAAGTAAAACGGAATAAATAAATAAATAAATAAATAAATAAATAAAAAGCCTCTTAGGTGGCGTATCCAGCGCAAAAAGGGGCACCATCTTCCTTTACTTATTTTCAATAAGAATGTAATTAGGCATGGAGGATATTTTTGGTTTATATGTCATAAGACGGGAAGGCTTTAAAAAGGCCATACACGTTCACAGTACAGCAAATTATTATGTTATCCTTCCCCTTTACTTCAAGCCTATGATGTGATAACTATTAAAGCCCTGAATATTTTTCATTATAACTGTACGACATCGTTCGTGTTAAAGGTACTATGTCCCATTTGCAGGCCAAAACAATGAAAAGGTTAAATTCCAACGGCATTTGAAAGATAATACTTATTTAGAACTCCCCCCCCCCCCCAAAAAAAGGGGGGGGGGCTTGAAAATGTCTTTAAGTTGGAAAATAACGACTATTAGTTGTCGAATCGACTTAAGAGCTATAGAGCCAGTAAGTAATAGTCTGATTTTTCAGACCATAGTACCAAATGGTCATACGTTTTATGCTGCGCAAAGATTCAATCAGTTTAATTTTGACCATTACAAGAAGTGGGTTATTGATGTAGACAAATGCTCATGTACCCAGTCAGCCGCTCAATAGTGTCTGACAGTGAAGTCTAGCAATTAACCGGTTTCCTGGCATAATTTGAATATTAGGACACCGATTAAATTTCATAGATAGGACATACATGACATATTCATAATTCCTGCAAAGTTCTACAGAATTTGATGTTGGCTGCAAAAGGGACATAGTATCTTTAAAATGGAGTTATGATACTTTAATAAACTTGCAAATTACATGTATAACACTAATGCATATACCCTCCACACTTCTATATTTCCACGATTTAAGAATAATTCAGAAAACTTCAGAAGATATTCTAATGCATTCATCTTCATAATCTGTTGGCTTATCATAATGAGGTTCCTACGTATTTTTGTTTTGAATTGGGACAACCCCCACCCCCTCCCTAGAAATAAAACAATACCAGTCCTTAAACCATCTCTTTGGAAAATCTTTTTCTCTTGCCTATCATTAATCTCATTTATCGAGTTGTAAAACTAAGTCGCCGTGATAATGATTAGGAAGTGTTTAATTCCAAGTCCCACACTCACACCTTCTTTGATCTCAGGGAGCCGTGTATTTAGATTTGACCAAAGCCTGAAACCAACATTATATAAATAATTGTATTCTTCTGTGATTGTAGACAAGGATGCCCGGCTGCAAAACCTGTACAAAGCACAGTGACTGACCGACTCGATTGGAAATACAATTAAAGCTTTGGATACATTGCTTTTCTTTCCAAGGAGTGGGGAATACCTACCTATATGCTTAGCGCTTGGCAATTGAACGTTCTTTCTGAAAAGCTAGAATGACCAAACGGCCGACCAATTTATGAGGGGCAAAGGTTATAAACGAATACTTCAGTTCTTAAAGGTAATACAAAGTTTTGGGAGATCTTGAAAATTGGGTGGATAGTGAATCTTTACAATTTTGATATATTTGGATGCCCCTGTGGATGTATTATAAGCACTAAAAAAAATAGCCCCTAAAACACTTCTGTTTTCGAGAAAATTGAATATAAAAATTTACCGGTGCTCCCGGTAAATTTTGATAAATTTCAAATAGCGCCTATGGCCGTACAGTGGTAGCTGCGACCATGAAAATCTCAGAATATGTAATTGGGATATATAATTTCCAAACGGGAATAGCTAATCGGTCGATTTTAGTCAAGAAACATTGTTTCATAGTTAAATTAATATCTTGACCTTGAGAGGGAGCTATACAACATGAAGAGTTTATTATTTATAATTTCATAACTTTAGACTCGACTTCAACGGCGACAACGATCAATGTATATTGTAGGAACGTATATGCTTCCAATATGTTATTTGAACCAAATTCATGACCCCATACAAAAACTTTGTAATACCTTTAACATCCTTCCTTGTGTTTACCTAAAGGAATTTATGAGTATGCACATTGTAATAAAATGTGAAATGGAGCGTGAAAAGCTTTTAAGTGTAAATGTAATACGGAGTCGCATGGTGAAGTAAATTAACAATATTCTCTCTTTTTTCGAATAAAAGAATAACGAGAAGTGTAATTCTTGTATGTAAAACTAAATGGACGGTTCTGTATACGGTAGACTGGGCAGTTATTTTTCTGTTCAAGCTATTATTATGTCTTTCCACACTAAAATAAGGGTTGTTATAAGCATTTGCGACCCTTTCCAAGAATCCAAGATAACTTCGTGAGCAGTGTGTCTTTGTTCCCGCTTTTTCGGGGCAAATAAAATACGTTGACGGGTAATTAAATTGAAATTACAGGTAAACCTGTCTACTAAGGCCACCCGGGGTAAATAGGAAACCTGGCCACGGTATACAGGTAGTCTTTCTATTTCTATTTCTATTGAGGGAGACAACTACATGACCGCTATAGACAGGTGGCCATTATACAGTGAGGTTGCCATTACGACGTGCAGGTTCTACACTAACCAGAGCTTACATTTAAAGAAATATACAATCGGAATTCGGGAATGAATTATGTTATTATTATTACAGATCTTTCATGGGCAAAAATACTTGCTATACAGTCGAGGAATCAATAAACATATAGCATCTGCTCAAAATAGTCTATGAAGACAAATATTTTCACTCATGGCACATCCTTTCCTTTTCTATCCTATACTAGAAGACCAACTGTCTGTGTTCACCCCTTGATACTAGTAGGACAGGCATTTTAGTAGCAACATTTGTATGTGACTAGGCCTAGCTATATGTCTTTTGAAGACGAATACACGAATACACTTTATCCAAATATGTTACTATCGGCAGGTATGTTTAATTTGTATTCCTATACCTATCGAGTCAATTAAGACATTTTTAGTATGTAATCATTATACGCGTGTTACTAACTACAAAGTCAATTGACTCATCTCCTTTCGGCTGCATACTTGTCTAAGTGCTTATGGACTTATATCCACCAAGTAAACGTGCTGTTTCCTCGGTAAACACGAAGCATTCGAATGAATATAACGCATTCATTCATACAAAATTTATTGGAGCAAATAACAAAGAACGCTTCGGTCGATACATGCACAATGCAATAATACGTGAATATGACAGATGAACGTGGATTGGGTGCCCATTTCAAAACACACAATATGCAGCAGTCCCATTACAGAGCAGGTCTGTATAGGTCTGTATAATCACGTATATAATAATCTTCGGTTCATTATCCAAAGCAATAACGGCCTTCGTTTATTTTTCAGATATACTGGGTACGCCTGTATGATGTAGCAATTATATTTCAATCCTGGGTTTGGAGCAAAGTACATCAGATCCCATCTCGTATACGCTCAGTCATTGACAATACAGCAGACCGTTTGCTTTATCCTCCAGTTTCATCAACGTTTAACGACACTAAATTCGGGAACGAATCCCTTTAAAGTTAAACCATATCTTTGAAACATACAGGTGAAATAAAAGCTACAACATTGTACAATATAATGTACAAAAATATCAACAAGATGTTTAAGTTCCAGAAAATGACAATACTACTGTGATATTGTGAAAACGAATACAAAACTCTCACTGGCAGACGACACACCCACCGATACAGTGATCGGTTGGAGACAATTTTTTGCTTACCAATATTTGGCGACTTCGGCTCATCGACTTGACCATACCCGCTCCGATCAGGTCGCGACATCTTGCAAGATCAGCTGAACAGATATATGATCCAGCAAATACTCCTAGTCCTGTCACTGAATCCCAAGTAGGTCCTGTGAACAGTTAGACCTGAACTTCCTGAAGATCTGGACTGAATATCCCAGTGATCGGTGGTGGTAGAGTTGCGCTACGCTCGCACGGACACAAACGCAGTGGTGTTCTTCGAAGCAGGAAATAGGCCTACGTACTGAGCTGTGCGGTCTGTACGTGCACAAATCGATGGGGGTGGGTTAAAATGTCTCCAGCGAGACTGTTGGTAGTGACAACGCCAGAGCTGGCCGCCTGCTCGAAGTGAAGGGTTGGGCACCTCTTGCTGTTTGGTGTTTCCGGTTTCACCACTGAAGATGAACAGCTGTCTTTCCTGAATCCTGGATTCAGAAACCAGGCAGAATAGAAACTTAGCTCAATTTTTCTCAATGATTGCCGATATTTGAGGAGGAAGCAATGACTCCTTAAAGTTTATGCAATATTGACTTGCATGATTGGTTAACCGTTAATATAGGAAATCGATTCTACAGTGTCAACTGTATATAGCTGCTTGTGTAAACAATATTAATGTTACATTCTGGACGAGATTGAGCCATTGAGGAAAATAATCGGGGTTTCAAAGCGCTTCACAATTTGCCCCTGCCTAATTTTGTCGCACAATCACATTGGGCCATCCAACAATTTAAAAGACATGTTAACCGAAATACACATCTACCCAAGTAATCCGAATTGGCGTTATGATATGTAAAAGGCCATGCAACAATCCAACACTGTTTATCCAACATTCTTTGCCATCAATTATAATTGTGAAGAAAGAAATACTAATAAGTGGCACAATATTGTATTCCTTATACAACGGTTACAACCCTCTTCACCTCCTTCTCCCCATATTTATCTCTATCTCCATGTTTATCTATCTAAGTCTAATTTCTTTTCTCTGTCTGGTCTGCCCCCCCCCCCCCCTTCTCTCTCTCTCTCTCTCTATATATTTTATCTGTGTCGTATTGCAACTATACTATTACAGAACTTTAAACTGTATACACTAAGTTTGTATTGCTAGATCTTTCTCAATTAAAAGCTCACTTGGTCGATTTCACAACTATGATTGAAAGTAACTCCTTATTAAAAATTCCTTGGCAGTAACTTTCGAGTGATAACACTGGACAATGCAGGATCTATTTCATTGCAACTCATCGGGGGAACCCCAGGCATCAATGACGTCATAATTAGGAGAGCACTACAATAGCTTTGTGGATGGATTTGAGATTGTACGGAATATGGGTACTATGGTTTGTCCACTCCTCGTATTTGTCCTTTTTCGTGTGCGAATGTACATAAAGGCCACCTGCCCGTAAAGACCAATTTTCTTGTCTCTTATCCGGTCTTTAAATACAGTTTTCACTGTTGCTATGTTTTCGTATACAGTATACCAAAACATAGCAACATCTGAGATACCACATAATCGCTCCTATCAAATGTATTTGAAAGAAAAGTATAAAGATAAGCTTTTGTTGGACCAGCATTTTGAAATTCGTGTCCTTGTTAGTTTGTATAGGCCGTACTATCAAATCCCAGTGCATTTTCATAATTATACTCGGAATACTCGAGCAGAAATGTAATATTCATCGAGGTCAATGTGTAAAGCTTCGACCGCACTTGAATGATATCTGAGGCATAGAGCTTTTATTGTTGGGGTAAATATTGATTAGCTTTCGTTGCTGGTGTTGTAGCATGCAGTCATGAAATCGAGGACTGCGTGTGACCTTGATGTATTGTTTTGGTCTGTCTCGATTATTGTCTGGAATTACAATGGAGTTGGGGGTAAGGGTAAGCCTGTATTGTGGGGGAAGATGGTAGTGGTGGTGGTGGTGATGGTAGTGATGGTGGTGGTGGTGGTAGAGTAGCTACAGAGGAGGGGGCAAGGAGATGTGTCTCCCCAAATCGGTTGGCGAGATGGGGGGGGGGGGGAAGCGATAGAAACAGGGAAAGGGAAGGCATTGCTGGAACATTAAGACGATACGACTCCCCCTAAGCCTACCATCATGTTCTCCAACATATGATTCGCATAAATACAGATTTTCAGTTTCAGTTTCAGTTTATTTTCATATTTCTCACATGTTGTATAGTACATCATTACATATAGCATGTTACATTTTGAACTCATTTTAGGATGCGTTTATACAACAACAAAAAAAGAATGATACATAAGACTAAGTTGAATAAGGGAAGAAATATGATGGAGCCTAAAGAGAAAGCAATGCTTGTAGGTCATAGGCTCCGGAAGTTACAACAATGACATAGTCTTGTGTATATTAAAGAAAAACGTAATTTAATTAAGTTGAAACTTATTATGAAGAAAAATAAACAATATTCATACACTTAGCAATATTTGTATAACATTTTCACTACCCGTACGCAATGGCAATTCACAGGGTAACAACAGCAAACTAAAAGAAACATTCAGTTTGAACATCGACAGTAATTATTAAAAGTAACATCATGCTTCTTCTACCATTAAAGCGTAATTGCTTAGGAGATGACATTTCAGCTTGTGCTTGAACGAATATAGTGAGGTTAATTCTGTGAATTCAATGGGGAGGTCATTCCAAAGTTTAGGGCCCGTAAAAGTGATATTTTTTTGAGCAAACAAAGTTCGTGTAAGGGGAAGGTGAAATAGGTTACGTTGGCGAGTGGAATAAGAATGGATTGTATTATTTCGTACGAAGAGTGCACAAATTACAGCAGGTAACTCATTTATAGTTAATTGATACATAAACACTCCTACGCTGTACACATACACATCACCAATTCGGAGAACTTTATTATTAAAAAACAGTTGACTAGTATGGGAAAGGAATCCCGCATGATTTATGTTTCTTATTGCCCGTTTTTGAATAATGAGAAGTTTTTCAAGTTGGGCTTTGGTCCCGTTTCCCCAGGCAAGAATACCGTAGTTAAGGTAAGGTAAAATTAAGGTGTTATACAGAGATAACAAAAAATGGGTTGGGAACTCGTGTTTTAGTTTATTTAAAATACCTGTGTTTCTAGAAATCAGTTTGCACAAATAGTTAACGTGTATCTTCCATGATAAATCACTGTCAATGTAGATACCAAGAAATTTAGTGGATTCGGCCTGGTTTAAATTTGTATTGTCTATTAAAATATTACCGGGTAGGGATTTTATACAATTGCTAAACAGCATAAAGTGGGTTTTACTGACATTTAATGATAGTTTGTTTGCATTTATCCATGCTTGTATCCGCTTAAGTTCACTATTAACGGTCCTCAGGAGATATTGAGGGTCACGATGTGAATAAAAAATATTAGTGTCGTCTGCAAAGAGAATAAAAGACATTATTTCAGACGAATTTCTGAAGTCATTGATATATATTACAAATAATAATGGACCCAATAATGAACCTTGTGGGACACCACATGATACTGATCTTTGATAAGAATCGTGACCATTAATACTAACATACTGTTTTCTGTCTGTGAGATAATTCCTGAACCACTCCAAGGCCTTTCCTCGGATCCCATAATGGGATAACTTGTGCAGTAGTATATCATGATTAATAGTGTCAAAGGCCTTGGAGAAGTCCAGGAAAATACCCACAGTATGGGCCATATCGTCGATAGCATGAGCTACTTTATCTAAAAACCTGAGTAATGCATGGGTTGTAGAGTGTTTCTGCCTAAACCCAAATTGGGTATCAGACAGAATATCAAAATCAATAAGAAACTGCATTGTTCGAGAGTACATCAATTTTTCAAGTATTTTGGAAAAAGACGTGATGCCACCCGTGATGCCACCCGTGATGCCACCCCTTCCCCCTTATTATCCATGTCTACCAAAGTTCTCTACCAAAGTTGCCCTGCCGTGGTTAAGCCGGTTTAAACTTGACTCGAGAAACATTGTAAATGCCTTTTAGTGTTTGCACATGGCCTAGCGCGTGTGTGTGTGGGGGGGGGGGGGGTAGAAAATGGGCTCATGTTGGGGTTGCTAGGGGTGGGGGAAGATGATGGGTCTACAATTAATGTGCGAGGACTGTAAACCTTACGTCTGCCTGGCATGACAGTGACTGAACCACAGGGTCATTCACTGTCATGGGCATGGTGGCTCAGTGGTAAGAGCGCCCGCCTCATGAACGGGAGGTCGTGGGTTCGAACCCCGGCCAGCCGAGTCATACCAAAGACTTGTAACGATGGGACCTTCTGCCTTCTAGCTAGGCGCTCAGCATATTAGATTGGTATTATGGTATGCAGGGCCCGCTGGAAGAGCAGTTTCATAACTGAAGTGGCTACCCTGGGTAGATAAAACGCTATTATTATTATTATTATTATGTCAAGATTACAAGATTGCAAACGCACGTTCAAGTGGAAGGTATAATTTAAACGACTTTTTTCTCATATTTGGAGAAATAAATCTGGGTGAACTGGCCAATACAGGAAGAACGGCGACAATAATACTGGCAGCCTTGTATGTACATTCAGTACCCAATTATTTATAGCATTCATACCAAGTTTTGTATGTTTTTAATTATGTGAAAAATTCATTTGTCCCGAATATTTCTTTCTTGATTATGAGGCATATAAAAGTTTACATCTACAATTATTGAACAAATACCCCATTTCAACCAGTCCACCTTTCATTCTTGTGTTACGAAAAACACCACCCCCAAAAACATCAAACTTACAAGGGATGTGAATAATTAAGTTTTAACTGTATCTCCTTAAATTGTGCATGCGCCTGGGAATATAGGCCTACTTTAATTTATTCACAAGAAATATTGGCGTGAATGTATAAACGTGGCTTATAGGCCTGAATGCCGTTGAAACTACCGAGCAACTACAACATCATGAAGAATATGTGGTTGGCAGCAATTAATGAATATTATCCTGTTTCTTTTTTTTTCTCTCAAAACGAATGCCTTTCCAAATAGCAACGTCGATGTCGACAAAATAGTTAAACTGCTCTTATCATGCAGAATTGTAGGCCTAATCTGAAGCGGGGGAGGGCAAAATAGTTGCCAGCTGAAAACATTATTTTCAGCAATCTGAATCGCTTTTTCTGTTGTTGCAGTCACAGCTTGGTAATTGTTCAAACCTGGGTGTTTTTGAAGCATGACCGATATGGCTTAACCCACTCGCCCACGTCTGTTCTGGTCAATGGTTCTAAAATCCAAAATCAGTTTCTCTTTTGTCTGCGCCAGCCAGTTGGTTTGTTGCTCTCCATTTGAGAAGGAATTCAGATTACGAAACGAGTAAACAATCATTATGATTATTTGAGTTATTTTGACGGAATTTATTCAAGCGCAAAGCAAACAGAGACTTGATCACAAATGTGTTATATTTTATTGCCAAGGCCTGAATTGGTGAACTTGAGTAAGAGTGGAGAACAACTTCATACCATGCCTGCTCTGTTAAAACTTACAACATAAATAAGATGCATTACATTTATTCATTGATAAGGGTACTGATTTCCGTAGTATCATATCTGATTGATACTTCTTTTTTTTTTTAATAGTTTTTTTTTTTATTGATTCCAAACAATAAAAATAAATTTTTAGAAATAAGGTACATTTTTTTTCCTTGACATAATTCAAAACATTTACATTACATACATTGTACAATTGATGAAAACAAAAATGAAATCAGTTGTATCATAAAACAAATAAACCCATCCAACCAAACACACTACTACTACTACTACCCCCCCCCCCCTCCCCATCATGCGACACACACTCCACCCGACCACACTTCCACCACACACTGTTCCTAGCCCCCTCAGAATACTCCCAAATTGGAGCGACAGACAAAACCGAAACAATCTATTTAAAACATTTAAAACAAAATCATTTAAACGAGGCTACAATAGTCCAGTGTAAAAAAGTTCATGAAAACTTTACTTGTTCCCACTTCTGTAAATGTAAGGCCAATTTACCTGCCCTCCCTGCAATATTCTTTTCTTCTTCCCTAAATTCTAACAGTTCTTTTTGAAACTCCCCCAAAGACAATATCACGGACTTTCCCCTGCATCTATATATCCAATATTTCAATGCAAAAATAATTGTATTAAACATTTTTATTCGTGGGGAGTTACCAGACAATGAATATTTATCCAGTCGATAGACCTTAATTCCCTTAGCTCAAACTTGGCTATTACATTTTGCCATAATATTTGAACATGTACACACTCCCAGAACAAGTGTAAATATGTTTCTATCTTTCGCTTACAAAATGAGCACAAGTTATCTACAACAAAGCCGAATCTGAATAAATGTTCTCTAGTATATATTGCTCTATGAAGCAGTTTTACACGTCTGTAAAAACCCAACACACACACACATCCCGCCCCCTCCCCCCCCCTCTCTCTCTCTCTCTCTATTCATCTTTCTCTCTATCTCTGTCTCTACATCTCTATCTCTTTCCCATATACTCTGTCTTCTGTTTTTGCCCGTCCCTCTCTTGTGATAATGGCCCGATGCCCCCTTTTTTCTGCCCCACCTCCTCCCCCACCCCTTCATCAGATCATGAACCTAAGTATTAGGTTCATGATCTGATATTGAAGTTAAAGGGTAATATCATGAAATTAGGTTCATGGTAATATACAAGGATCAAGTGTCAATATCGCTACCCGCATTTTAGCACGGACAATTTACAATACTATCTAACGTACCCACGCAATAGGGCTCAAATAACAAATAACTTAAATGAAAAAGCAAGAGCAAATAAGGTCATAATAGATTTAATGACGGGTGAACTATTCCCTAAAGTGCTGACTTTGGCCGCCATGTCAACTTTACATATTTTAGTAATTTTTTGTTCGTTTTAGGGTTGACCGCCTACGCGCTTAGAGTCATGTGAGAATATAAGCTCTCTCTCACTCTCTCTCTCTCTCTCTCTCTCTCTCTCTCTCTCTCTGTTTGTTGTTCGTTTCCTGTGGTGAAATCGTCCTCCAATTGCGACATCATGAAAGTGACTTTGTAAACATTCATTAGCGGATCCATATAGGAAGGGGGAGGGCTACGGGCATATGCCCCTCCCCCCCCCCCCCCGGCAGCACTAAATGTGTGATATCTTTTGAGACTTTTGTACATATTTTGCTTGAATCATGATCGATGAAAATTGAATTTGAATTTGAGTCCGATTGTAGTATAGATATACAACATGCCCCCTCAAATTTTGACCCCCCCCCCCTCACCCACCAGAAGAAAACACTGGATTTTCCACTGACCATGGGTGTGATAAATTCCAATCATTACTTAGTCATTGACAGATAGTTTAAATGACACTTTTAAAATCGCAATGGCAGAAAGTTTTAGCGACACATTTAAAAGCGCAATGGTTCAATCGCAATGGTTTAACAAGGCAGACGAGAACGTTATTGCTAATATTTGAACCCCACCCCTAACAACCGTCTTATTCTTTAGAACAAACAAAAAATCCAATAACATACCCGTTGGTAATTAATCGTATTGAAAGAGACACAAGTAATACAGATGGTCACGTGAGGCATTATTTTGTTTCCTTTCAAATTTTATTACAAAAACACGAACAAAAAATTGTTTCGTTTAGTCAGATACAAACATATCTACATACACATGGACAAATTATTGTGACAGTTGACATTGTATGATACATTTATTATTTGAAATCTTCAATTGTGTATGTATTGTTTTGAGAAGAAAAAAAAGGGAATTTACAATAATATAAAAAGACACATTGATATTTTGAGGTGTCTAAAATCATATGGAAAATTGCCCATTGCAAAAGAAAAACTGTGAAAAGAAACGTAATGCTCCAACAACGAAACATCGCTGACTTGTAAATTCGACCAGAACGTCTTGTTCTGACTATGAAAAAAAACGGACTTTGATTTACATGTGTCTCATAAGTCCATGACTTACATGTATATATTTACGTTCAACATTTACAAATAATGTTGAGCTGAGTAGCATATTTCCATTATATCAAACACAGGTGGCAAGAATAGATTCATCACATATTTTCATGTTTGTGGTATTCATTCAATTTAAAGGAACGGAATAAGATTCCTCGGATAACGATGACACTTTTTGTTTCATTTTCCTGCTACTATTATACGAACAGGAAAAGAAAAAGTGGAGGGGGAGATGTGAAGATTTCTGGATAATTATATCGCTGGCAATAATGCCATTTTTAATCATTTGTTTATTATTTGAAAACAAATTGACAAATCAAAATGATGTTTTTTATGACTTTGAACACTATCAGAAAATACAAATGAAATGCAAACATGTAAAAGAATCAAATGTTTACCCCCATCCTCCAAGAAAACAAGTAAAAGCAATGCGAATGGAGATACTAATACTGGCAAGTAAAAACATGACAGATAAATTCTTTATGAAACCAGGCAAACAGGCACTCAGAGATTATGTTTTTCTAGGTAAAACATTTGCATGTTTATAGTCCAGGACCCCATTTCACAAAACTTGTCATCAGTGATAAATGACAAGTTTTGTTATTAGCCAGTGAAATCCTTGCTTCTGATTGGTTATCAGCAGATTTGTCACTGATTTCTGTCGTTTGTCATTGAAAAAAAGCTTTGTGAAACGGCTTCCAGGGCAGCGTTTCACGAAAGTGTCACAAGTCCAAGTTCGCCGACAACCCCTTAAAACGCGTGTATCAAATTTAACACGCGCTTCAAAGAGATGTCGGTAAAGTAGTACTTGTGACGGTTTTGTGAAACGATGCCAAGTATAATATGCATGATAACGAGACAATCAAGATTATACTTTTGCATAAAATATAAAATATACAAATAGGTCATGAAACATGATATTACTACATATATTGCATATTATATGATCTCGACTTGTTGAAAAATACATCGCCTATTATTGTTCCAATGTATATTTGCGCATGATTGAGATGTGTTTATTCCTTTAATCTTTTGAGCTATTATGTAATGATCGCCATTTGAAAGTAATCGTCCTTGCATTCCAAAATGTACAGGTAGAACTGAGATCCATGTTATAAACATTTGCTATTAATCACAACTTATTTGCGATTAATATCAATTATCAACTCTTCATATGACAGGGCCCTGGGAGGCGTTTCACAAAACTTGTCATCAGTGACAAATGACAGTTTTGTTATAAGCTACTGAAATCTTTGCTTCTGATTGGTTATCAACAGATTTGTCACTGATTTTTGTCATTTGTCATTGAAAAAAAAGGCTTTGTGAAACGGGTCCCTGGTCAACGAATTGTCACTGTTATTTGTTCATTCAATATTATCAAATCAGTTACATTGACGGTTTATTTTTAGTCTTATACCAGTGTAAGTAAATATTGGTTGATTTATAGGAGAAACTCCATGATCACTGTTCAGTACATGCAGTCCACTTTCTTCCTACTCGTTCACTGTACAGCCGACTGCACGAAGCTTAGCATTGATAGCAACAATATATTTCCAACCATTTATCTTAGAGATTGTAGTTTGTACATGTACGAGTTTATAGAAATGCAATCCATCAGCGTTTTGTTTTATCTCTCGAGATCCAATGTAAGCAGCTATGCTTCAGGATTGTGACTAGGTAACTGTGAATGTTTTATTATTATTTAAAAACCACATCACAGTACAGTCCAACAGTTCAGTCAGTGTCTTGAACAGGCAATCACCTCCGTCTTTAGGATATATATTGTAGTAAGGCTTAGTAAGACTCAAATCCATCGAATTTCTTGAACGGGTTTAGTAGTATGGATGTTATCCAGGCAACACCTATCACATCTCAAGTTCTCTCGGTTGCTTTCACACCAATTGGTGTTCTCTCCACTTTCAGGTAACACCACTGTGCTGTCTCACGTCAAGAGAGGGCAGTCTACCATAAAATCATCCATAGCCATCAAGTCATCGTGACCGGGTTGCAGGGCCATACCTGCTGCGTTGTATTTTCTTCTCAGTCGCTTACACAGCTGTGAGATGCTTTCTCGTGATGTCTTCCAGATCACCTCAAACTCGACGGGACTGCACCGGGACCCGTATTTCTGGAAGAGGAGGTCTGAAGGAACGGACGTGTGTGAGAAATAAAAAAGAGAAAGAGAGAGAGAGAGAGAGGAGAGTTATAACATTGGTTTATTAATGTCAGGGCCCCATTTTACAAAACTTGTCTTCAGTGATAAGTGACCGTTTTTGTTATAAGCTAGTGAAATTCTTGCTTCTGATTGGTTATCAGCCGATTTGTCTCTGATTTTTGTCAATTTCAGGGCCCAATTTTAATGACAAGTTTCAGTTTTTGTTATAAGCTAGTGAAATCCTTGCTACTGATTGGTTATCAGCCGATTTGTCACTGTTTTTTTTTGGTCAATTGTCATTGAAAAAAGATGCTGTGAAACGGGTCCCAGGTCTATCAAAGGGTGGTAAAAACTTCCTATCATTCAGGATGATGACCACAAAAAGAAAATTCAAGAAGCCCAACGCTATAATTTCAAAGACAAAGGTATCATAGAGTTATTGCTTTCAAAGTCTCTCTCCCATTGACAAATGTACAATGCTTCATTTTAAATGATGTATTGCTAAGTAGGAAGCAACACGTATGTAACCATTATCATTTGAAAGATAACCTGATTTGTCAATTTTCCCAGAATTTCGACATGGTTAGCTGTCATATTTTGAAATGGGCATAGTAACAATCACCTACAAATCCAAAATGGTTTGATCTCCTTCCTGAAATTTATTTTGTAGACATAATTATTGTTTACAAGCAAACAAACACTTTTGTATACTAGACATTTATTGCCAAACTTAAAATAAAAATGTACATTATTCAACAATTGGGAAAGAAGTGATATGCACATTATTCCAAACTCACGTTTTATCTTTCTCAAGCCAGCAAAGTCAAGCGGGTTCTTGCTGTTACGCCCAGTGACCGAGGATCGGATCAGAATCTTAGTCCCGAAGATACAGTAGCGGGCGAGAGCGATAGCCAACCGGGGAGCTCCGGCATAGGGCGTCATCTCTTCCCACCTAGAGTCTTGCATCACCATCTGTATACGAACTGCATGGGTGGAATGGAAGATGGAAAAATAAAATTACCAAATTACCAAATTTGTTTTGGAAATGAAGATCGTCATATTGAGAGAGAGAGAGAGAGAGAGAGAGATGGATGCCACTTAAACTGTATAAGCCATTAAGCTCTTGATTGCAAAGACTTTCAAAAAAATCAACCCCATGACAATAATTTTGATAGCCTTTTCCATCACCTATTGAAATGAAGTGTTAGTAATCCGAACGTGATTTTTATACCAAGGAGTTTTTTAATTTTATTTTGCCTTGATTTCTGGCAGTCTCTGCGATCTGGTTTTTATTTTGAACGTTAAGGATTGTTTTACCCTTCAATGCGTATAATCATTGAGATCCGACATTATTCACTTCGGCATTTTGGGGCTTATTCCGTTACGGTTAATGATTAGCTCATGAATGGGTCCGGAGATGAAGTTAGGACTTTTACAAGTGCGTGAGGTTGACCGGAATCGCGGAAACATTTGTCGTTAGAGCAAAATAATCAAGGCCTACAATGATTGCATGTAATAATCATCCCCGTTCTGTCTTTGGACATCTAATTACATTATAGCTTTCTTTCTCCTCCCTCTTCTTCTTCTTAAAGCGAGACTGCACAACTTGTACCTGCTTGCGCCCTCTATATAGCAGACAATGCCTAAGCGGTACCCGTTGGTCCCCCATGATCCCCTTCTTCTTATGTTATTTGAGAGCTGATTTTATAAGATAACCACCTGTCAGTGACCACGCAGGGAGGTCTTATCCCTCATGGCCAAACTAGTGCACACAGGATTTAAAGTGTTCTATTTAGTTACTGATGTTGTACTTTAAAAAATGATTCTTACCTTCTGTTTGTGACTGATTGACACCTCGCATGTCTCCAAACTCGGACAGGTTGTCAGGAAAGCGGCCCTCCTCTGCCTTATCATCGAGCATGATGATCCCATCATCTTCCATCGGTCTCTCTAGCTCCTGTCTCCCTTCAGCTCCAGCTAGATGCGTTGCTCCAGCCCTGAAGCCTACTCTCGCGTCTCCACGTCGAGCTCCACCCTCTTTGCCTCCTGCGTGTCGCCTCTCTGCTGCGAGATGTCTCCCTCCGTCTCTGTCCCTTAAACTTGGGGCAACGGCCCCACGGGAAGTAGATCCTGCCGAGCTCCCGCCGCTTACCACGCGCTTTCTCCCGCTTCTTTCTCCAGTCTCTCCTCCTGTTCCTCCTCCTCCTCCTCCTCCGCCGTTTTCAGACGACCTATCTCTACCTCTACCCCCTTCTCCCGCATCACCTTCAGCATCTCCACCACCGCTCCGGTCGTCACCGGCCCCTCCTGGTCCAGCCCCACTATCTTCCTGGAGACCCGAGTCCACCTCACTGCCCGCTCCACCGGGATCCGAAGAGACACTCTGCATCTCGGCTGCACCCATGAAGGGGAGATGCTCCAGGATAAGCTGGAGCTGGCCCTCGATGACTACCATGCGATTGGAGATGTCTTCCATCTATATATTAAAAAAAATATAAAGACAAAAATGAAAAAGATAGATTTAACAAATGCAGAGTTATCCCTAGAATGTGAAAATATTGACTTCACTGGAGGAGCGTGTACCTTTGAATGATTTTTTGATAACAAAATATGGCGCTATAAACATATGTGAATCTGTAATCAGTGTGCCTTTCATAATATAGAACCATTTTTGATCAGTTCTGAAATTCTAGTTTTCAACAATTCCAGCATATTACGTTCACATCGTCACAAGTGAATATATTCATGTAACAAAAAGAAGAAATACTTTTGAATTGTAATTCAAAGATGCAGGGACTTTTATTTTGTTTATTTTCTTGATTAATGAGTTTAGAAACATGGGCTTAGTATCCTCAACTTTCTCTGGTATTATGTATCAAGTAAGCACTTGAATATGCCTATTTTTCAAAACTTGCTTTAAAGATCAACATTGTCCTCTCTTCCAACGGGTTCTAATTATTCATAGATTCAAGATCTTTTTATTTTCCTACCCATTTTTCAGTTCCACTAGTTTCTGTTGCGGGTTCAATCTGTCTTTGGCTGCGGTTAGTCGAGAAGATCCTCTCCGCGAACTCGCTGTAAGACTCCGGAGGATCAATCTCTAACTCTGGAGAAATCTCATCACCACTGAAGTGATCCGGGCTATGCGGTGACGTTCTCTCGTGTGCTTCGTTGAACCTCATGTGCCTTGCGTGCCTCTCCTCCTGGTCCCCGTGGCATCTGCCCCTGCCCCTGCCTCTTCCTCCTCCTCGACCGAACATGTGCATCCCCCGCATGGCCTTACCCATGGCGTGGTGCATGCGAACCATCTTCTGGTACTTGTGTAGCGGGACGCCGTGCGGGAACCCGGGGGACATCCTGTGCATCCGTCTGGGCATACTCGATGCCATGGCCTGTCGCATCCCTATCATGTTCCGCTGGAACTTGCTCATGAAGGGTTGCTTTACGCCGCCTCTGCCTGCGGATAAGGGCAGGCGACGTTGCCCGACGTGGAAGGCCGCTCCCATCTCCGGTGTGATGCCATGCGCGAGGCGACTCGCCATCGCTGCCGCGTTGCACATCTGTGACCTGTGTAAGCTGAGTGGGAAGTGGCTCATCCTCGCTGCGGCCATAGCGGCGGCGGTTGCTGATGACGTCATTGGCGATCTACGGTTTCTCTCCATCCCACCGCTGCCACCAGAACTTCCGCTTTGTGACGTCAGAGTACTGCTGCTCCGACCAGACCTCGCCATGTCTTCGGGATTCTTCGAGAAGCCATGCGAGGAGTGCGTGGTACGAGAACCAGCGCTGTGGGCACTATGGGTGCTATGAACAGAACCAACCGAGGACCTTCCGAGAGACGACGGTCTCTTCGGGTTGACAACGGTCTCGGGATCCGAGTCGAACTCCTCATCCGAGCCCATCATCTGACCGCGTGGATGCGACAGGCGACGTCGTGTCATCGCCCTCGCCTCCAGAATAGCTGCCTCGTCATCGTTGTCCTGTGTTCTCTCCATCCAGGACGAAACCGCTGGAGGAATCCTGTCTCTCCCTCTAGGGCCACTCCTGCGGATCACCAGGTCTTCTGGCTGTTCCTCGCTTCGTGGTCGTTCTTCATAGCGTCTACCAGATAGCTCTCCTTCATCGACGGTTAACTCATAGTCTTCATCAACCTTGAGCTCGTAGTCGTCGTCGACTATCTCTTTCTTCACCGTCGGCACTGGTCTTTCAGCCGGCGATTGACTCCGAACAGATTCCTGGAAGAAGAAAAAAATGATAAAAAGGAAGAAATCTCAATTACTTCTGTCAATCTTGGTTTACTTGGTAACTTGGCATACATTCATTTCTTTTATGCTTGCCCAACAAAGCAGTATTCGCCATAACCATTGTGTCCAACTCGAACTGGGTTGGGCAAAATCAATGGCTCTGTTTACAGCATACGTTGTGCCCCCTCAACGGTTCAATCCCTCTCTCTCTCTCTCTCTCTCTCTCTCTCTAGCCAGAGGCATCGCTATACTATAATAATGTTACTTTCTTTCTTCAAAAGTTAAAGTAAACTTTCAAATGAAAGTTGTGAATTATCCAGATCACCGGTGGTGACATAAATGAGATTTTACCTTGTGAATTTCAAGGAAATCAGCTTTTAGACAACGATCACAAATGTGTATGTCCTTGTTGTTGTGAAACTTGGCATTACATTCAGTGTACAAATATCATAAGATGTCTAATATACCATATCATCTGAAGCACAATGAAATACAATTATTGAAATATTTTCATCATGACGTCACGACCGCGGAATTCCTTCATTATAGGTTATGTACTTCTTTTAAATATCGATCTCTATCATAATTAGTGTCCTAAGACTATCCCGCCAGAAGACATTGTTATACTACATAATTATCTTTCTATTTTCTTTATGTTTCAAACTCTTCCTTTAAGTATTCATATTACTCACATAGCTGCCATTACACAATGTGAAAATGAAACTAACGGAGGAGGCCCAGAGTTTTCTGGAAACAAATCGTGGATAACTCTGCGTCCAAGATTTTGGAGGTAAGGACTATCAAAGTGCGATGTGGCTTACACAAACCATTATTTTAACTCTAGAATTAAAGAATGGTGAGCATATCCGGGAAATCTTATCCAACTTTGCGTTTCACAATCCCTAGATGATTATGGTTAGCAGCCACTGCCCCGGCACCGGCGTATGTTAACGTCATTAATGATAATGACTGTTGGTGGCAACTATTATCTCCTAAGAATCTAAGATCTACTCCAAACACGAACTATGAAGTTGGATCATTCTTAGGACACTGGAGAAAAAAGTAAAACAAAGTGCTGAACCATAGCTATTTAAGAGAGAAAGTTCCGTCACCGGAAGTTGCTTCTGATTGGTCAGGTATTTCATGAAGCTCCAAAACAGTTCCCTCTCATAAAGATTGAACGTGGGAGGGAAATATTTGGAGCGACATGATTTATCTCGCGTACGCGTAGATGCGCTTGTCACAACTATCTCTCTCAATGCGCTATGGTCTGATCTAACACATTGAAATCAAGTTGTAGCCGAAATAAGTTAGCGCTAAGTTATTTCGTCTTCTTTTCTCTTCAAACAGCCTTGCCCCCAAAAATGTCGACATACAAAAAAACTTTTTTTTTTTAAATCGACATACTTTTAACAGAATTAGAGGTCCTTTATTCAGTTATTTCAAACACAATTGCTATAATGATGTGCATGCCATATCGTATCTGAAACTGATAAATTAAGAGTATAACATACAATAACATGTATACATATTACATAACATACATAAGAATTCAACAGTATGCATTCAATTATATTTAGGTAGTATAATAATCCTTGCGTTATGAACTGGCTATACGGATACATTTCCTGAAAGAATTTATAATTGAGATAGCATAACTGCAGTTATAGAACCGAAAGCTATCCTAATAATTGCACCTAATATTATAACTCATGGTCATGGAGAAGTTGAGGGCGAGATTCAGCACTATGAAAACTAGAATCACAATTACTCATTTCATTCAAGTGCC
The DNA here is from genome assembly GCF_000002235.5 of Strongylocentrotus purpuratus. Classification (NCBI taxonomy): domain Eukaryota; kingdom Metazoa; phylum Echinodermata; class Echinoidea; order Camarodonta; family Strongylocentrotidae; genus Strongylocentrotus; species Strongylocentrotus purpuratus. The sequence goes on along the minus strand of NW_022145602.1, from coordinate 4,508,593 downwards.
TTTATACAAGATACAAGATATTTTATTTGGTCTTTGTAAACAAGTTACATAGAAATTTGGTTTCCACTGGCGTTACAGTAATATTCAAGAAAGTACATAATTACAAGAAAAAAGTACATCACGTTTATAGAAATAGATGAAATAAGGAACAAATATACATGCAAAAAGTAATGAAGACACAAAAATGGTCATTGGTACTTCAAATCATGAGTTTCAAAATTAAGCCTTGGTCATTGGTATTTCAAATCATAATAGTTTCAGTATTGATTAATTAATTTCCGACGCAGAAGTTTAACGTTTGACCTTTGAGTTGAATTTATGAACAGAGTCGGGTATATCTGAATCGTGAAAGGCGGGTTGGGGTGCAAATCATTCTTACATGATTATTAAAAGTGGTGAATGTCATAAAACTGATTGATAATGTACAAAACCTTTCTATTAAGACTATATAATTACAGTATGTAGCTGGTTGTCTAACGCAACAGTTTAGGATATAAGTTTCTTTTACAACAAAGCACAGCAAAAAAGAGGGTTGTTAGAGAGTTGATGATTGTCCAAACTTTCTCCATATCGTACCTACTGCAATGCAGAGACCTAGCATGTCACACAATGCCATCTAAAGCGAGGTCCTGGGAAGTATGATGGGACCCTACACTATGTCGGTGCTCCTAAATTTTCACTTGAAATCGACTAAAATTTTCTTTCGTATTCCCCCATCGTCTGATCTCATATTATCCTTGACATTCTAGAGAGTAAATGTGCGGAAAATCTCATCAAAAGTCGTTGACACACAAAAAAGTGATTGCCCTGTCAGTTATCCCAATTCCTATTTTTCTAAAGTTCCACTTTCCATGTGCAATCAGCAATTAAAAAAATGAAACTATACAATCCAAACTCTCGATAATTGCTTATTATTCTTTGTCGTAATGTGAAAGTGAAAAAAGGGAATGAATTTATTTAATATCGAAGAGACACACTAACCTCTATCCAGGCTTCCATAATGGATGCCATTCCTTTGCAGTAAAATATCTTCCAAATATGGAACCATCCAAACCGGGGATATTTTCGAGCTACACCCCCCCCCCCCCCCGTCCCCCCTCTCCCTTAATTCTCAATGTCCCTAATTATAATAATATCCAACATTGCCCGATAGTAGGTTCCTATTATAATGATTTGGTCAATTCTGACAAAAAATTAATAAATATAGGCATTGATTGTTCACGGTTTTTATCGAGGACCCCCTCCCCCCTCGTCAGTTTTACCCCTCATCTGTCTGTCTGTACATTGTATGTCTCTCTCTGTCTCTGTCTCTCTCTCTCTCTCTCTGTCTCTCTATTATTCTCTCTTTCTTTCTCTCTCACTCTCACCCTTTCTCTGGACGTTGATATGCCACTTTCTCTCTCCATCTCTATGACATCCCTCACCGCTCTCTCACATCACTCTTTCTTTCTGCCCCCTCCACCCTACCCCTCTCTCTCTCCATCTCTCTCTCTCTCTCTCTCTCTCTCTCTCTCTCTCTTCATATCTCTCTCCCTCTTTCTCTCTCCTATTTCTCCCATTTTCTCCACTCACCTGTAACCTGCGTTTTAAAAGTTTAATCAGCGTACATGACATATGGCGAACACTGGCAATGTAGCCCCCCCCCCCCTCTCTCTCTATGATAACGTCCCTTCTCCCCCTCCCCTCTCTCATTCACTCTCTCTTTCTTTCCTTTTCTCTTTGTCACACTTTCTCTCTCTCCCTCTCTCTTTCTCTCCACCCGTCTCTTTTTAATTGGGCAGTAAGCACTACAGTCATTGTCTTACCGAGCATTATAAACGAACACTTGTATATACATGTAGTAAAACTACATAAAACTATAACCCGGAAGACGAGAGTCCCCTCAATAACTTCTGAAACTGAAAATCGTTCTCACGACCAATTCGAACAAAGCGAAACGAAAACTACGACCCGAATTCCCACACGAGAGAGACTCATAGAGAGGAGAGATAGAGATACTTTCGTAAACAGAACATTAATAATCTTTCGTTAGGTCTTGGAGTGATACCGCTTAACCGGCCTTAAACTTGGAGTACTTTTTTTAAAGATCAAAAGCGAGAGTCCATTTATTACGCCCCTTTTATCTTGGCGATAGATTCGCTGGCATCATAACGAGATAATATGGTTTCTGTTGTTATACACCACTTGGTAAAACGCGCCAAGAGATGAGAAGAGAGAGAGAGAGAGCACTGTTGTAAAATGATATGATAGCTAGTTTCGCATTCGACGAGGTCTCGCTGGCATTAGATATAAAAGTTATCAATTTGAAAACCGCGAGAGATGTGCTCAACTATTGCCATGCTTCTTCTTTTCTTTCTTCTAAGAGAAATGTAATCTTCGGTGTAAAAACAAGGAAAGTGAATTCAACTTAACAATAAATGCTAACTTTAGAAGATGGTCATACAAATCGCTTAGACGCTGCAAAAACAGGTTTTTTTGTTTTGGGTTATCATTCAAATGGGGTATTTTACATTGAACAGTTAATGTTATTTGCGTTCTTATAGGGATGGTGGAGATGTGGCAAAGGTGGAAATATAAAACAATGTGAGCTGTCTCAGTCTTTTAATCTAACGTAATGTTTGTCCTACCTGCGATTAGTATTGATACTATTGAAATACAATTATTCATAACAGGTGAGCTTTCGTGGGCTATCCTGTTCAAGCTGACTTGATGTTGATCTGTTATTCTTTCATAATATATTGTAATTGTATGTTGGAAGCTTGGCAAATAGAAATCAATCAATCAATCAATCAATCAATCAATAAAGTATCTTGGCACTACCAAGAAACATGTATAACCATTAAATTACGAAAATGGTATATTGTGCATTGAATTAGTAATTCTTAGATGAGCATCCCCTCCTTTACTTTTCATGCTTTTGAAGATAACTCCAAAAGAAAGTTGATTTATCTAAACACTACAAAGGCCTTGAGGAAAAAACGCTGTTTCATTGTAATCATAGCACCTATTTATCATTAATATCTCATGTATACTCATTACGATGGACCACGTGTCTCTAATTCAATCACTCACTAAATACCATGAAAGGAGGCGACTTTCTTTTAATTATCTTTGTGGATAAAATCAAGTCGAAACCAACTCGATTAAATCAGGTTTTCCTGCACTTGACCGCATCTGTAGTAACCTCGGTTAGTCTAGTTCAAAAACTCCGTTTTGTCCGGAGATCTTCGGGCATGAACTATGAGTTATGAACGATCTTCAGTCTGGCTACAAGAAAAATTGTTGTCTGCGGTTCTGGTACCCCAGGCACTTGTTTTCCCTTTGATATCTTATGCAAGGTACATCATATTTTGTAGAACTTTGCAGGAATTATGAATATGTAACATAAAAAGTCCTATCTGTGAAATGTCAACGTTAGCAGTGTCCTAATATTGAAATTATGCAAGAAGACCCGTTTACTTTCTAGACTTACACGCACACAAATAAACAAAATCAGACTATCATTAAATGGATTGCAATCACTAAAGTCGATTCGACAACTAATGGTCGTTATTTCCCCCCTTAAAGACATTTTAAAGCCATTTCGTTATGAGGGAATGTCTAAATTAGTCTATCAAAATATGCAAGTAGAATTTAACCTTTTCATTTTTTTGGCCTGCAAATGGGACAAAGTACCTATATGCAAAGAGATTAAACTTATAATATTTGCCACACTCCATCCAGGTGAGGAAGAAACATGGTAAATCGGTACTTGGTTTACCTGTCCCTTTTTCAAAAATATTTATTATCCATCTCTTTTCTAATCTCACTCTCTAATTGTCCTCTCTCTCTTTCTCTTTCTTTCACTATCGATCTATTTCTCTCTATTCCCCCTTCCTCACTCTTTCTTTCTTTCCCTCCGTCTCTCTCTCTCTCT